>NC_141755.1:56472744-56668578 GCF_982258835.1 Parasteatoda tepidariorum
ATTATTGCACTGATAAGTTTATTCTCATTTAAGCTACATCTAAGTAAAAATTGCATTTTCAACCATTATTTAAGATTAGAGTCACATGACGAGAATATCACGAGATAATATTAAAACATGTAATATCTATGCATTTTTAATATAGATTGTTATCCAATATTTACTCTTTTGCCTCAAAATTTATCGCAATGATAAATATTTTTTAAAAAACGATTCTTACAATATTGTGAACATCCAAAGATGACTATCTTTATTGCGCAAAAAGCAATATATCCTTTTTTTAATAGAATAATTAATTGTATCCTGAATGCAATAGAAAAATGAAGCACAAAGCTCTGAGTGCATTATTAAGATAATTAAACTCCCAATTCTGTAATTCTTATGATTTTATGAAAACAATATTATTATTTATTTTTTAATATGACTCTAAACATAGATGATAATAGTTATACTTGTCGGGAAACACTCTAAATATGCTTTTTATTTAAATCAGACACATGCTTTGGTATAAGCAGCAGTTTATCAGGAATAATAATACATTTTGCCCTTAAATTATATTTATAGTGCCCTTTCTTCGATTTCAGTTCAGACTAATTTCACGCATTTTTATTTGGAAATTTTTACAGTTTCTGACAACTTTTTCACCAAATTTCCTACTAAATTTTAATCACTAAATAATGAGGGTTATCTTTTGTTCTGCACTTAATTTTTGCTAGCCCTAACTTGCAGATATTTATTCTCTAAGTGTTACCTTTTTAGGCTGAAATCTGTTATTGAATTTAGACCTCAGTCTTTCAGTTATCAGTTTATAGAAATGATTGATTAATTACAGGGGGAAAGAATTTTTTTTTCTGCTTCATGGGATTTTTTTAACAGATCTTAAGTTGTATGAATGATTTCAAATTTGCAATTCGTTTCCCTCTCCAAGCTAAAGAATTATTTTAAAATGAAACTCTTAGTCTATTTTTTGTCCAAATGTACAAGTTTAGAAAAGTTATATATATAGCAATGTCTCCATAAACTCTTAGGGGATAGAGCACATGATTGAAATTGCATAGAAACCCATGCCTGGAAATGTCGTCATACGCGGCAAGGAATGCTTCACTAATATGAACTGTTTCTTTGTATGATTCTGAACAGGTTTTAACGTTTTTAAGTCTGAACGTTTTTAAACTCGAACATTCTAACAAAAAATAGACTTAAAATGTCAATTAAAATAAACTATAGCTTGGAGAAAAAAAGCTATTGCAGACTTTAAATCGCCACACCCGAATCAGACAAGATCAAGTACTTGCATAGATGCAAAAACACAGTTTGCTCCCCGGTGATATCATTCTTTAAAAAATATGACTCTCCTATGATTCTATGCCTTATCTAGATTCAGAAACAGTATCTAGACACTTTCTTTTCTTTATGTTCAAAAATATAAACATTTTCTCTTGACTCGATAAATATGCATACTTCTTCAAAAATCAGAAATCATTCAGATTTAGAATATTTATATGCAGGTATAATGGTTTAATTAATTATAATGGCAAAGAAAGAGTAACTATTTCACGAACGTTTAAGTTTTTGGAAATATCTTCAGCTTTTTTTTTCCAGAAATATTCAAATTTACTGATTGTTAATCAGTTGAAGCAATTTAATTTCTCTTTAAGTTGAAATAGTGATACATTATATGACGCATTTATTTTACTTTTAATCCACATCATCATTAAAGAGATGTTCGTTAACGCAAATTTTATACAAACACTCTTCCTAAATAATAATTTCAGAAAATTAGCAATATCTAGAACAACTATATTAGCTAATTTCATGTTGTCTTTTGCATTCCATTTTCACACTGATTGAGAAATATAATCAAAAGCTTGTTTAAACACCCTTTAAACGTATTTTCCATCGACATTATTTCATATAGAAGGCACAAAAACATGTTTGTACTCATGTTCGTGAGATAATTGTTTCATCATTCATATGCGTTGGTTCGATTTGAAGCTATTAGTTTGTGAACACATCACGCATCGGTGCTGTGTGTTTATGGTAATTATGCAAATTTATGCCTGTCGGCGGTTAGTAAAATGTTTTTGAAATATATCTCGCTAAGCCCTAACAATCGAAATGATATACTACAACATTTTAATAGTGGTTTAACTAAGTAATTTAATAAATTTCATTGCATTCACCTATTCTCAATTGGTATACTATGAAAAATGTTTATTTAATTACGATATTTAAATTATATTTGAATTTAAATCTTTTCCTACGTTGATGAAGTTGTTAATTTAAAATTTTTGAATTATTCTACCTTTGCACGAACATTTCAGATTGAGACTTGCTTATTTAAATAATTTTAAATGGCAGAATAATCTGTATTCGGTATTACTACCGTTTTGGATAAAATGAAAGTACTTTTATAAACAGATTTAGAATTTTAAATCAAGCATTAACTTGCAACAAATTAAGCCAGAGTTATATAATCGAAGAATTTTTACCATTGCATTCTTACACTATAACATGCTACTAATATTTTTGATGTTTTGTTTGTTATATTTTTACAATCAAAAAGCACTAAATTCATTTTTATAAGCATGTTTAATACAATAAAACAAACATAATCTCATGCTATCATCTTTTGAAAATACTATCAAGTAATCATCCAAGTGACTAAATAAAAGTTTTTATTTCAAAATATTTGAAAATTGCTTAAAAAATTAATTTTGTTAGTACATTGGCACAGTTATGAGTTATACACCGAAGAGCCATTACATTATGACCACCCAGCTAATAACATGTAGGACCACCGATAGCCCTCAAAACTGCTGAGTTATCTGGTACCAAGTGCTCACTAACTGGTCCTGCAATTACCTCACATTGCGAAGGGGTAGCGTGGCAGCTCAAATTTGGTTTTCCAAGTAGGACCACAAATGCTCTATTGGATTAAGGTCAGGTGAATTTGGGGGCCAAGACATGATTTGAAAGTCACTGGAATGTTCCTCGAACCAATCCATGACGATTCGACCCTTATGACATGGGGCATTATCCTGTTGGTAAACACCATCCCCCGCAAGAAATACTGTTGCCATGAATGGGTGAACCTAGTCTGCAACTATGTTCAAGTAGCTTGCAGACGTCAGGGATTGTTCTATGAGAATTATGGGTCCTAATGTGCCCCATGAAAATATTGTTCCTGGGCGAGGAGCCATGAAAACCTGGGCGAGCCCATTGTTTTAGATGGAGGGTGATCATAACGTAATGGCTCTTCGGTGTATATTGAAAACGTTTTCTATTTCTGTCAAAGCTAAATTAAAAAATTTCTTCTAAAAATGTTGTAGTTTAAGTTACGTAAAAGTTAAGAATTATACTTCTGTGATGCTTCCACCTTTAGAGAACTTAGTACCATATTTCGGTACCATGCAGATTAGGAGTCGCGAAGCGCCGAGTTCATAGGGTATCCAAAGACGGTAAGTTTCTTTTTTAGAATTTAACCCTTTTTTTCAGTGATATTTAATCAGTCTATTTTATTAGGAACTCTAATTCTTAGATTTATAAAAAAAATTGTGTATTATTAGATTTCCGACGACCATGGTTTTACCATTTGCATCAACAACGTTGCATTTTATTTAAGTGTTACATTAAAATACGAAATAGTTAAAGAATACTCAATTATGTACACTGTATGTATATAAACTTTACCATTACTTAGTGATAATTTGTCGAACTTTAAACCATTACAAAAGTAAATGTAGCAATAAACTTATAAAGGCGCTATGATAAATTTCTAAATCAGGCAGAAAAACGTACTTTTTGTGTGCTTGAAAACTTTGCTTTTGACCTTGTTTTTATCGAATTTTGATTTGTGATTCTCAATATAGGAGGAAGGGACTAAATCTAGAAAAAATGTTTCCAATCATTTAGTTAAGAGAGTGGTTGAAAGGTTGGAAAAGTGAATGTTAATTTAACATTTATTGCCTATTTCGCTACATCTCGGAAACTTTTTATAAATAGTTATAATTTTTTGTTATTTAGTTTAATAATTCTCTAAATTGTTTATAATTGTAAGATTTAAAGAAATTTAAACTGTGAAATTTTAAATAACAAAATCCTAAAGTTGAAAAAAATTGGCGGAGTATTTCTTGAGAAATAATAATTTGAACATAAGATTTTTTTAAAATTATACTTATTTATTTAATTTAAGCATCCAAATTCATCTAAATAAAGGTATTCCTTTAAAAACAAATATTATTGGTATAAGTGGGGAAAATAAAACAATTTATGACATAAAAGACGCACAAAGGTTTGAAAACAGTTTATACAACGGTAAAAATTATAGTTTTAATGGACAAATGTGGGAAGAATGTTGATGAACCCTATTCTAGGAACAGGTTCTTTTTTTCTTTTCGACGTGCGCATTTAAAAAGTAAAAGCTCAAATTTTTTAGCACCTCGAGCGATGCAATCATACAAGTCACTGAAGCACAATCTAAGCCTTTTTTAAAAGACTTTAAAACAATAATGTACTAGTCCACTAAAAGAAATGTACAGGGAAAATGCTTATTTCTAAGCCTTTTTAAAAAAAAAAATTTCAAATTTTAAAACAGCTTTGGAAAAATCAGGTAAACAAATTGTATATTAATTGTATATTTTGAAAAAAAAGTCCACTTTTGCTAGTTTTTGGTGTATTTTTTTAACGAAAAATACTTTCCATTTTCTTAAAAAAATATAAAAAACTCTGTATGGAAAACTCACGGCAAAACTTTAAATTACACTTACTATTTTGAAATGTTCATTTTCGTTGAAGAATTATAAAATTATGAACTATATTTTGAATACGAAGTTCCTTTCTTTCAAAGTTTGATGAAAGTGCAAAGTTTTAGCACATCGGAGCATGTAGCAACAACCCTTAGAAAAGAGAAGGGACATCAACGAGAAGTCCTGTTCCTTATTAGTACTGACGTTGTAACATTTTTTTTTAATTTCTCCCTCACTGCGCAGTTTAGATGCCTGTACGTAGTGACATATTTCGTCTTTCCGTCCCACTGCACTATGTTCCTTACGGACTACTGAAATGATCCGTGCAGAGGCCTTCTCTCTTCTAGGAGGGATTGCTTATTGTAACCGCAACAAATGTTTTGAGCTATTTAAAAATTTTTGGTTATTTTTATCAGTTTCTAGTTAAATGTAGGATAAGAAATTATTTTAAAAATTGGTTCCTTAAGCAAAATATAAACTGTTCTATGTCCTATTTTTGATGCTTTTTTTATTTTGTCTAGCAAACAAATATTCAACAATATATATTTTCCTAGCACATGTTTTTAAATTGTGCTCCATCGATTTGTGAGATAACGATAAGTACTCAAAATGGGCAATATTTAAATATTTACTTCTTGAATGCACTCAGCAGTAATGAATCAACTAGCGATATCCATACATCGAATTCTATCCCTGATAAAATTCTAGTAGGGGAGTAATGTAGTGTAACTACCAATTGACTAGTATATGTGACTGGTTAATTCGATCCTAACTTTGGGTACCTTTTAGTACATGAAGTTTGATATCGTAGGCATTCCAGTCATTATTAAATTACGATTATTAAAACATAAAACGAGAAAAAAATTAAAATTATTAAAGATTTTAAATTAACATTATGCATTCCTGCTCACTAAGACTCAATTTTATTTCTCTTTATGAATAAGTCGAATTTAAAACATGTTTCTAAGCTCATTTATTATTTCGTGATAAAAAATTTGCTCTAAGATTATATGTCAACTTCAACTTTTTATATTGTTTAAAATAATTAATTCATCTTCTCTGACATGAAATTCAATTTTCTTTACTTACAAATATGTATGTTTATTTATTATTCTTTATCTAACATTTATTGTCTACAATATGATTAATTTTATCATTTATAATTATATTATTTTTACAATGTTTAAAATAAAACAAAATACTCACGTTATTTGCTATGTTTGAAAATAATTTTTACTTTAGATTTATTTCATTTAAAAGATTATAGAAAATTCAATTAGTTGAACAAATGACAATTCCCTTTGTTTAAACATAAGTTAGCGAGCATTTCACTAACTTAAAGAATACTTCAGTATCTAATTCTATTCCTTGGCTTATTTGAACTTAGGCTATTTTACCTTCACAAACATAAAATGTTTCTTTATGTTAGATTAAATAAATTATTAATTATCAATACAAATTCAAACGATTCTCACGTTTTTAATATTGATAAGCCGTCGCTATAAAATAATTTAATTTTAGAGCTACCTACTATCAAAAGATCTTTGAAATAATTTTAAAAAGGATTTCATTTGGAATATATATCTATATAACTAGTGGGGTTTGTACAAAAAAAGTTATTTAATTGAAAATTTCTGATTGTTTGGACAAATTTTTATTACATAAAATATGTTTCCCGCATATAAATATAAAGAAAAGAAATTATAATACAACATTTTATATTGTTTAAAATATTTGTATATCTTTTAATGTTAGCTTTCTTCAAAAATATTATTATATACAATAATGATATGAACTTTATTTATTATTTAGGATCATGTGTATAAAATTTGAAAGAAATATCGTTACATATTATAAAATTGAATATTTTGATAGTTATAAAAGTTGCATTTAAAATGCCATCTCTTGATAAGCTTAATCTAATTTCAAAGGAAGCTTTTGAAGTGAAAAATGTAAATTTTCTACAAAATTTAATTAAAAATGTTCTTCATTGAACAAAATAAATATTTTATTGTTATATTTCTTATTGCTATATTTTATAAAAGAGTTCTAAATGTGAATATTTCAAAGCATATTTATTAATATCCTTAGTTCAATATCAATAAACTTAAGAAAACACTAATCTTAAATGTGAGTGAATATTTTACAGGATACTACACTGAGAAAAGTGTGATAATACTATCAGAATCTTGTAAAATTTAAAGTGTTTCCGGTTTTATGGAAACACCAAAGTGCCTGATAATTTTTACCGAAGCCTTTTGGTAAAATTAACAATTAAATATGGTTTTGTAATATGTCAGGAAATTCGGTAAATGTGGAAAAATGTCATCATTTAATCATTTTGTAATTTCAATAATACTTTATAATGGCATGAAAACCATTTATTTGGCTAAGTGTACTTCTCAGTTTTGTATTTTTCACAAACTGTGTGGTAATAGGAACTATAATTTTGAAACCATAATTTCTGGTAAACCGTTACCATGTGAACGTGTCAAAATTACGAAGTGAATGATTTGGGTTTCATTAACCAGAATTATGGTTTGTTTTTAATCAAAAATGTTATCACCCTAATATACGGTAATTTTACAAAAATTCTTTCTCTCGTGTACTTATTAAATTATACTTAGATAATACTCATTATTTCTTCGTTTTTATAAATTTGGATATATTTTAAAGGAATATTTTCTAAATATCTTTCAAAATTAAATTCGACTTATAAAATTAGTAATTTAAACGCAAAAAAAAAAATTTTTTTTTCAGTGTAGAGCTATCAGTAATAATTTAATTACAACTGAAATAAGCCAATTTTAGTTTTGCTTTAAAATCTGTCCATAATTGTTTTGATACCAGCAAATTAACTGGTCGATTTTAATAACTGAATTCTTGAAATATTAGTTAATAAAAGGAACGCGATTCTTAGAAAGTTTTTAATTAAATTTATTTAAACGATTACTGCTTTGCTAACATAACTAATTTGATGAGGAACATAAGTTTCATAAATAATTTATTTTTATTTTATTTCCTTCTTAGAAAAAATATTTAAAATGGAAATTTTGGTAGAAAGAATATTTTAGTTTATATTTTGAAACTTGAATAATTGACTTGCAGGAAAAATTTCTGGATTTTTGTTTAGTGACCTTAAGTTTTTGGAAAAAATACGTCATTAGTTATTGGTATTAAATAATAGTTTTCAAAATTTTATCAAAAATTTGGTTATTTTGGTTAAAAGCGTTTTGATAATGATTTTGCAAAATCTTTACCAAAACGCTTCCGTAAAAATTATCGAGCTTTTTGATGATTCAGTATAGTCAAAAATACGGTAAATTTTACGGATAATGAAGGTTTTGACCATATATTTTTTTTCTCCGTTCAGAAATATGCCCTTCAAACTATCCTCTTTTTTAAATTATTGCAAGTCCTATTAAAATTATCAATGCTAGTGTGGTAAAATTTATTATACAAGCAATTAAAAAATGTATTCCAAAATGAATACATTTAAATTTTATAATTTTTTTGAAAAAGGTGCAAATCGTGAAAATATTAAGATTTATTCAAATGAAATAATTATTATAGACTTAAGGGTTATTTAAATTTTTTATTAAAATTTAAAATAGTTAAGTAAAGATGTTAAATAAGTACATGAAAGACTTAGCTCTGAAATAATAAAAAGTAAAAAAAAAACATAATTAAAATTTAGGTCTTTTCAAACTAAAAGTTTCAAACAGATATTGAAATTTTTTCACACTAAACAATAAGTCCTGATATTTTTTATTTGTTTTTTATTTTTATAAGATTTAGTTATTTTGAAGTTAAAAAATTAAAGGAATAGATTTAGGTAAAAAAGGACGTCCTATAGTTTAAATAACGGATTAATAAATAGTTATTTTTCCTATTAAACCTGAAATTTTAAGAATTTCGGACTTGTCTTTTTTCGAATAAAGACCCTTTTTTATAATAAGTACGGAAAATAGTCATTTTCAACGATTTTTTCTTTTTTCAAAAAATCAATAACAAAAATTGTAGAATGATTTTTCTTTAGAAGTCTGAAATTACTATCTAGAAAATTTCAAATGTATATTTAATTGAAAAAATTATATTATTGTTCTTCCTTTATCGAAATTAATTATTTGATGCAAATGTGATCACAGTGAAAGGAGACTGAAATTGAGAAATGATTAATATTTTATTACTTTCTCCGCTTCACTTGCGGCTAATAGCTTTTTTTCTAATCTTTTTTTTCCCGAGATGTATCTAATATCTTCAGATCAAGAAAGATACCCGTTTAAAATATCGTATACCTCTCCTGAAACAAATTTTTTGTGTAATTACTTTTCTTTAATCAAACTGAGGTAAATTTATTGAAAAATGCTAAATTACTTCGTAAAACTTTTAATTAATGTCATGCTATCATTTTGCGAATTGATAGAATTATTCGAAACATAATTTTTTCGATTACATTAAATCGTTTTAATGCTTTAAAACGCTGAAATTTCTTATAGCATTCTTAGTTTCTTATTGTTATAGGAATTCCATCCTGAAATCATTTAGATGCTGTTTTTAGTTTTAAAAAAGAAAGAAAAGAGAGAACCACTTAAATATGAAAACTAATTAAGATTTGTAAAGATTTTTAAGTTAGTAAGATTTTCCAAAGTTCCGTAGGAGAGTTTGGGTCTATACACATTATTGCATACTTTTGTTATGAAAGTTTCGATTTTCTTTCATTTTGAATTTATTAAATAAATAACGAACCATACTTTTGAAAATTGGTTTTAACAGATCTGCCAAATGAAAAATTTTTGCAAAATATTTTACAGAGTGTTAAACAAAGGACCACGGTAACACCACAATATTTCCTCCATTCCCTTCAAGACACGAAGAGTTTCCAGTGCCCTGCACTTCCGAATTTGTGACCCTGGACTTATCGACCTGGGCTGTTCGAATACGATACTTTCATTCACGCAAAGATGGCAGCACCATAAAGTTACTAAACTATCTCCGAAGACCAGTGATCTTTTTTTGACGGTTTTGAAACCTTGCTAGTTGTAAATGGTTAAAATATCATATAGTTTTGTTTTCATGATTTATAGCCATACTAGTTGTAAACGGTTTCAAAGCTGTGAAGATAAAAATGTTCTTTACCATAAATTGGATGGACAGACCGCTGTCGGTTAATTTACCGATAATTTTAGAATGAAAATTCTAACAGTGTTTTAGATCTTATTTAAGAACTACCTCGAAAAATAAACAAACTCTATCAGAAATAATGCTGTCCTCTTCAAAGATCATAGAAGAACGTAACTATTACTTTTTCTTGAAGTTCCTGGTTTGATTGTATATTCTCGGGATACTTTAATACATTTCTCCATTGGATCAGGCGTAATAGATCTTGAAGGAATTTAAATTTCTTAATTTAATTTGACAAATTAGTGCTTCAAAGCATACTGCACCCTGAAGCAGAACAACTACTTCCACTTGCAAACGATTAAACTACTGATGCACATATTTCTATATAGAGGGAGAGAGAGAATTCTATACAAGGAAACTTCTTTTTCTTATGAAATACAAGAGAAATTTCTACTTCTCAAAAAGTTCAGCAAATACTGCCCCCTACCGTTAAGAACAAAACACACGGTCGAGAATAAAGTCAATAAGGACGGTGAATCAAAAAATATGTATATGCACATAAGAATTGAATTTAAAATATATATAAAATAAGTTCTGTTTTATTTTTCTTAACTTATTGACAATTAACAAAAGAAATATAGCCTGGAATACTTCAGTGATGAGAATGCGAAAACTAAATTTTTAAATTAGTTTGTCTTGCACAGCACGTCTGAGTATAATTACTATCCTGCCTAAAAAGATTAGTTAAGTTAGTCAAAACATAACCAAACATTTACCTTAAATACCGTAATCATTTAATTATAATTTATACATTTTTAAATTAAATGTTATAAACTATACTTGCTAAATGCATAAATTATTCCTCATTAAAACTAGTTTTCAATATAATTATAATCAGTGTGCGTGAATATTAATGCCGACAAACGCTTAAACATATATTATCTCGATAGGGTTTCTCTGAGGGAATCATTTAGCCAATTATGACTACCAAACAACCAAGTAATTAGTCTGATCAAATTATATAGCTTCGAGATAATTGAAATTATGTTTGAATTCTATGGTATAGAATGACACTGGTTATAATGTATTAGTTCAGCTCCCATCAAGGTAATAATAGTTCGTAGTTTAAGATAGCAATTTTATCTTTACAGGGCAAGCCGCAATCTCCATTTTAAATTCATATACGGAGAGAGAAGAAAATTTCGATAAAATTACCTTATGTACGGTAATGACATTTCCAATAAAAAAATGATAATTCCGGTTAATAAAAAAGATATTTAAACCATTCATTTGGTACTTTTCCCATTCATACGGTAACGAATTTCCAAAAATTCTAGTTTTCAAAATCATAGTTCTTATTACCACACATTTAGTAAAAAATACAAAAAAGTAAATTTAACCAAATACAAGGTATTCATACTATGCTCCGAGAAGTCATGATAAGATTATCAAATATCTTATAACATTTACCAAATTTTATTACTTATTTAAAGATATATTTTACTGTTAATTTTGCCAAAACCATTACAAAAGCGCTTCAATTTCTTTTCGCTGTTCCCACAGAGCCAGAAACGATGTAAAGTTTTACATTTTCTGGTAGTTTTAACCATACTTTTTTCTCAGTGTATTTTTAGAATGTTTGTCAAAATACTATTGAAATTTAACTCACCAAACTTGAGGAAGCTAGAGTTCACTAAAAATGGTGTTTGTATACACAAATATTAAAATTCATTAAATGCTTAAGCACGTTTGTAGGGGCACTTTCATCAGATGGCATAACTCTCAAAATACAAATGTTATAATTCGACAAAACAAAAGCTACGTTTCACTTATTGTGGTGAGTATGCAGTTCAATAGCAACGATGCAAAATTAGAAGTAAAGTTAAAGTTAATGATTCCCAAATATTTGAAAAATATGTTGCACCCACAATTCGTGCTTAGTAAACTAGAAGTTCCGCGAAACCAAGCTCTCCGCTTAATTACAGGCACTGTGAAGACCACTCTGATCGATGCGATGCTTATCCTGACTGGAAATGAACCTTTACAAGATATCATAAAGGAGAGTGTTTTGGTCCTCTTAAAAAAACCTTCTGAGAATCGAACACTCCTGCGCAGTCAAGCCTAGGCAACTTAAAACCCAGAATAGATTGATTCTGTAAGTTCTGGACATTAAGGACGATATTACTATCCCGGGTCACCTGCAACCTCTTTTGAAACAAAGAAACCCCTTGGAAATAACCAATGTCAAAACAAAATTGGATCTATAGTAAAAGAGATGTTGCACCAAGTATTCTAAAACGTCTTACCCTGGAGCCCATTGCGGTTAGATACTCAGCTAAAACTTGGCTGCATATTATTACTGATGGATCTCAATTTGACTGCCATCTTAATGTAGCTGTTGGTTTCTCCTCGGAACTTTTTTTTTCGTCTACGTTCCAGCAGGCTACATTGGTACCGCCTTTGATGGTGAAGTGTGTGTGTGAGTGTGTCCTTACAGCAGCTACTGACTCTGCAACACAAATTTAATAATGCAGTCCTTTTTTCGGACTCACAAGTAGCTATTCGATCTGTTAGATCTGTTAAACTCTCGCTGACATCTGAGATCTCCCGATGCAAAGAACTCTTGAGAGCTCTGAACTAAAAGGGACAACGAATCATTCTCAGGATTGTGTACCTACCCATTGTGTTTTATATGAGGTAATGAGCAATCAGATTTACTAGCAAAAAAAAACGATGCAAATTTATCACAACATCCAAATATAGCAATTTCGTTTTGGGAAATTAAACTATTTCTGAAAAATGCATGTAAAACTATTTCATTGCGGAATCTTCAGACTCGTACAGCCCTAAAAAGTTGGAGGAGGGCAAGCCCTTCTTAAATACCCAAGAAACCTAGACGAGATGCAGTAGCGGCCTTCCGCTTATCTACGGGCCACGATTGTCTCTCTACTCATCTGCATCGCATAAGCCTTTCCCAGACGCCTTTTTTATCCATTTTCTAACACTGAAGAAGAAATGGGCAGGGAACACTTGCTCCAATGTGGGACCTTGAGTGGACACATTGAGTTTTCAAGGTATTGGGATGCAAGAGAACTTTTAAGGCAATGACTTCGGTCATGTTTTGTCATCTCATGTACATACTCTTGTATTTTTCATCTTTTTAAATATTTGTACTTTTTGCTTTGCCATTGGAAACGAAACTAATGATATTTCAGAACGTGGCACAAGAATCATTTATTCGGTTTATTTCCCTTTTCAGTTTTGTATTTTTTACTAAATGTTTGATAACAGGAAATATAATTTGGAAATGAGAAGTTAACCGTTACCATAGGAATGGGAAATTTACAAAAATAATTATTTAAATATATTTTTGTTCTTATTTCTAGAATTATGGAATTTTTTTGACCGGAAATATCATAACCGTACAGTACGATAATTATACCAGAATCTTTTCTTCCGTGTGGTTATATATGCACACAATTGATGCACTCTATTTATTGATGAAAAATTTGCGGATAGATAATAATATAAAAATGTGGATTTATAAAGGGTGTGTAAAGATAAGCCTGGATTTATAATAATTTATATAAGAACTGTGATTTTGAAAATTAGAAGTTTTGGTAAAACGCTACCATATCAAAGGAAAAATTAAAAAATAAATGGTATAAATATCGTATATTTCAGTTTTATATCCAATTTTCTGGTTTTTATTACCAGAAATGCCAATACCACATAAGCGTAATAATTTTGTCAGAATTCTTTTTGTATGTAGAGGATAATACTTATAGCATTTTTTTAATTACTTCCAGGAAAGTAAACTAATCCAGGAAAGTAATCTATTCCAGGAAGTAAACTAATAATTTTTAAAAAAACTTGTACTTATATCTAACATTCACTAAATATATATATTACCACTAAAAAACTTCCAAATTCAAAATTCCATTTTCATCTGTTTTTCAATTATAGCAACAACAAAAATCTACATCTAATTTTAAATTCAAATTTTAAAAAGTTTTCTGCGACTATGCGTTTTTGGATTTCATAAATATTAATACGATAAAAATAGTATTAACGAAAAGGAAAAATAATTCCAAGAATAATATGCCATTATCTAAATTAAATTAAAGCGAAAAAAATATTTCTTAGAAACATGTTCTAGGAATGCTGTGGGATTCTTAATACTTAAAAAGCTTTTTTTTTTGGATGTATACTATTTCTTTAATTTTTTATTAAAACGAAGGAAAATAATTTTTAAATCCTTCTGTAACCGAATTTCCATCCCCTATCTTCATTTCCAGAAAAATACAATAGAACATTTTAGATTTTGTATAGTTTAAAAATTGCTTTCTATTTTTATCTTATTAGTAATTGGTCTTATGTCAAAAAAAAATTGCTTTTGAATGTATTTTATGATTTTACAAATGATATATATTAACATTAGAAAAACTGAAACTTAGTATATACCTATATTGCCCAAAAGTAGTCAGAATGAATGGATTATGAAAGAATTACTAATGTGTAAAGAAATTTGCCTAAAATTAATTTTTAGTATTTTTTATACTATTTCCAGTTATATAACAAGTTATTAGTAAATATTAACTATAAAAAATTATATGTTGTGCAAAAAGTCCCAAAATTCTAAAAAATTATGTCATTATATACATATTTTTTTTCTAATTGAAATTAAAAAGCAGTCAAAACGACTTCCTCAGGCAATATAGTATTAAGCATACAATATATATAATTTGAAAAGATATTTATTTAAAAAGCTATCTGGAATTTGTAAGAAAAAAAATTACTACAATAGGAAGGAAACTTTAAAAGTCTGAAAAGTTATAACTTATGAGAAACAGTAGATCTTTATTATCTTAAAAATTATGCTTTTATATTGTATGTATAGATTCAAGAAACCAACTTTCTGTGCTAACTATACAGATATATAGGGAAAGATTGCTATCCTCGAACTATTTCATTTTGGAAATAGATTTTCTTATCAAATAGGGTAATTTTATAGTTTATTATATAGTTTATATACACTGGTTATCATAAATTAAGGAAAATTCACAAAAATCGCGATAACTCAAGAAATTACACATGGAATTTTATGAAACTTACCCACAATATACAACACATAGTAAGGTATTAAACAACATAAAAAGAAATTATCAGACATTAATAGTAGTATAGAAATTAGCACATGTATAAAATAAACAAATTGGAAGTATCGGTTTGCAATAGAAAAAGTACCTTTAATATGGAATATGATTGCCTCTAGAAGCAATACAGCACAAACAGCGATGTGTGATGCTTTCAATTATGCGGTCTATCAGTTCAATAGGAAGTGAGAGCCATTGCTCTTGTAAAGCAGTTGCAAGCGTGGCAAGGGTCTGAGGGGGCGGATTGATGGCAGATACACGCCTCCCTAGAGCATCCCAAACGTGCTCGATAGGATTCAAGTCCGGGGATCGAGCTGGCCACTCCATGCGAGTAATTGTTTCCTGTTGAAGATAATCATCAACAATGCGAGCTCTGTGTGGTCTTGCATTATCGTCCTGTAACAGGAAGCAATCACCAATTGCCCCGGCATATGGGCGCACATAAGCATCAAGGATGTTGTCTCGATAAACCTGAGCATTCACGGTTCCCCTTGGAAAGACATGGAGGTATGTGCGCCCTCCTAAGGATATGCCTCCCCAAACACAGACACTGCCTCTTCCGTATGCATCTCTTTCACGGATGTTTGATGGATGATAACGGGTCCCAGGTTCTCTCCATATCAAATAACGTCTACTGTCACTTTCTAGACTAAACCTGGACTCATCCGTAAAGAGAACAGGCCTCCATTGATCTGACGTCCAGTGGACATGTTGTCGGGCCCACTGCAAACGGTCTCTCCTATGGCGTGATGTGAGCGGCACGCAAATGGCTGGTCGTCTCGCATACAGACCACCTTCGTGGAGCCTTCTGCGCACAGTTGACGTTGACACCAACCTTCCGGTGGCTGCAGCAAGAGAGGATCTAAGATGTGTCGGAGTAGCGGTTCTATTCCTGCGTGCACTTAATGTCAAATATCGGTCATCGGCACTGGTCGTAACAGTTGGCCGTCCTTGACTGAACCTCCTAGATGCCGAATCTGTGGTTTGAAATTGCCTCCAAAGTCTATGAACCACAGATGGACTCACATTTAGCCATCTGGCCACTTCTGATTGACTCTGCCCTGCCTCTAGTCTCCCGATGGCTCTCCATCGTAGTTCTTCAGGCAAATGATGCCTAGAGGTCATTATTACGAATTGGCTATCTCAGATTTTCAATGTCGCAATCACAGTAAAATTTGTGTGCTTTCTCTCAAACTTGGACTTTTATGCTCCAGGCAGATGACGTAAGCCGAGTGCAGCGCCACTAATTTGCATATTGCAATTTTACTCAGCTACTCTTAGTGGACAACATATGCAAATTTTGCACGGTTTGGCTTACTTTTGAAAGAGTTATCGCTATTTTTGTGATTTTTCCTTAATTTATGATAACCAGTGTAGTTAAGGTAATGTGATTATTATCTTCCATGCTACGAATACCAAGGCATAGACATTATAAATTGTAAAGTAAATAATTGAAAAATATAAATAAGTAAAATTAGCCATGTGAGCGAAACCTATTTTCATTGGGGCAGGGAGTCAGGTGGATATTTAATTTTTGTTTTAATAAAGTATGGTCTTTATACAAACTAGTGAAATGTTCAAATAGGTTATAAGCTTTTGTTACTCGAGAGTGAAAGCATAATTACACCATTTTTTCCAACGCTTGTTTATAATAGCAATCGGTATGTAATGTGATCGTAAATTGTGTTATAAAAAAAGTAAACAACCATTGTTAATATGGCTAAATAACGCTGAGTAAACACAGCGTTATAAAAAAAGTAAACAACCATTGTTAGTAAGGGAAAATAACGCTGAGTAAACGCAGTGTTATAAAAAAGTAAGCAACTGTTGTAAATGTGGCTAAATAACGGAGTAAACGCAGTGTTAAATACTATTAGCATCAATTAAAGCACTATTATTATCTAGATGATAGACAAAACTGGTTAATTTGAAAGATTATCTAGAAAACTCTAGAGAATCGAAGAATTCTAGAAAATCTAAAAAACTTGTATTTTTTTGTAAAGGAGATTCGCTTAAACTTGAATTGACTCACTGTCGAGATGGTGATTTTCAGACTCTAGTGAGTATATTAAACAGTCGTGCAGTAGCATCTGCTATTAAAAACTACAATATAATGGAGGTGTTCAAATGATAATAATGCAAAAGACAATGATTTCTGTATGACATAGTTTATAGCAAAATTTTAAAAACAAATAGTTATTTATCATTAAATATGTCTTATATCTCCCTTAGAAGTCATATGATTGCATTTAACAACAAATGGGTTAAAATGTTCCTGTCATCATAATTTCTTAAATTAATTTTAATTTCTCTTAAAAAAATAATTTTAGATCTTGTTCATATGGCCTAAAAAAATAATCAAAAAATTTTTTCAAAAATTATTCAAAAAATTATTCAAAAAATTGTTCAAAAAATTTTGCAAAGTTTAAAAAAATAATTCAAAATTTTTTTTCGAAATTTATATTTTGAAGTTATTTTGAAAAAGCAGATATTTAGACCACTTTCTGAAATTTTTATTTAATTTATTTAAACCTATATTTTGTAAATCATTCCAAATAATATTTGTCAGTAAATTGTTGAAAGTTTTGAAATTATTCTTTAAAATTCGACTTCTCAGAAACTATTTGACCGATTACACTCAAATTTTGTATTCTGCCATGTCCAAACTGTATTCTTTAAAATGATCAATAATTGAATTATAAAAAATATATACCTTACTAAAATAATAGAAAATAAATATTTACTAAAAAGTCATTTTTTGAAATTATCTTTCCCTGAGCGAATTTTATTGTTGTGTGTAAAAAATTTTCAATTCGCTTAGAAAGCTCTCGACATATACTCAAACAGAAAAATTAACATGAAGTGGTCCAAATTTTGGACCGGTTTTCACATCAAACTATTGAGGTCATTTTCCCCAGAATGCGACTATTTTGGAGGTTGGAGAATTCATCGAACAAAAATTATTCAGAGAATGTGCGTTTTTGTATCCGATTTCATAACTTGAACTTTCGTCTGCATTTACCAATTAGCATATTCGAGATCACCCCCTCGAATAATTAGATTGAGTCCTAGAGCGCGAAGATTCGATCATTAGATCAAAGCTATTCAGAATGGTTCATATTCTTGCATTTCTTTTTTTTTTTTTTTCTTTGTGCATAAAACTACTTCATGGACTCGAATGATACCCAGTTTAATTCATCTACCAACATATTCTACGAACACCAAACTATTTTTCATGGTTCTAAAAGTATAAACTTTTTTGACTTCATTTTTGACAAAGTTTTCAATAATAATTATTCCTCTAGAAAAAATAAGGTCAAAAATAAGGTCAAATAAGGTCAAAATACGGCAAAATTTATCGTTTTTCTGGCTCTATGGGAACACCATAAAGCTCGGTAATTTTTCCGAAACGCTTTCGTAATGATTCTGATAAAATTAATAAAGTATGGTTTTATTATCTGTGAAAAAATTTGGTATATGGGTATTATTTTTATGATGATACTTTAGAGCAAGGCTATAAAAATCACTTTTTGATTTATTTTTCAGTTTTGTATTTTTTTTATTATTTGTGTACTAATAAGGACCATAATTCTTTGAACCAGAATTCCCGATAAAATGTTAACGTATGAAAGGAAAAAGTACTTAAATTAATGCTTTAAACACCGTATATTTCGGTTCTGTTAATCAGAATTATGGTTCTTCTATCAGAAATGTATATAATACAGTGGGGTAGTTTTACCAGAATTTCTCCTTGTGGAGCGCAAAAAACTATTCTTTTCGGTATCTAAATAAAATGCCTACATTAATTTTTTGCCTAGAGGTTTCACTTTATAAAAAGTAAATTATATCTAAATACAAGTTTTTAATGTATAGTGATCAGACTCGAAAGTTCAATTTTATTTACTGAACTTGAGATCTTTGATCAATTTTGATGCTCTATTTTTAATGGGATATAGATTGTCATGAAAGACAGCGTATAAGGTTAGTGAGAAATTTCCTGAAGACTACAAGTGTTTTACAATTGGAAATTAAAATTCTGAGCTGCATTTTCAATAAATAGTTCATTTTTTAATTTGAAAATAATGAAAAATTACATGCCTTAAAATGTAGGAATCTTCTTAAATATTTAAGGAACATTTTAATTATTAAAAAGTCAAAAAGAGTTTTATTTAAACATGGCTTTTCAACCCTTAAATATTAAACATTTGAGAGCAGTATTTAAATTTTTTTAATCTGAAAGGAAAAAGGGAAACGGAAAATTTTTAAAAGGTTTTAACAAAACCGATTTTTTAAAGAAACGCAAATAATTATTTAAAATTAAAAATATAGAAAAGTTTTGAAAGTTTATCAAAACTACATGAAAAAGTCTATTAAAAATCAAAATATAAAATTTTTCATAAACATATCACAAAATTTTTTTCTCTGAACCCTGTTATATTATGAAGGAATTTTAATTAACTTGTGTAAACGAAAGCAAAATTTTCGGAGAAAGAAAATTTTATATTTTTATGTATTCTATAGCAAAAAAATATTAAACCAAAATCGAGAATGCATTTTCAAAACGAGATGGCTTACTCTTTCTTTGGGGTAAATTGTGAGTCAACAGATTTTAAAATTAATTAACGATTTTGAAAACATATAATAACTCAAAAAGAGTGAAAATTCCTAAAATATTTTTTGTTAATTATATCGAATTAACCAACTAAATAGTATACTATTAAATGAAGAGTTAATTAATGTTTCTTTCAGATAAAGCCTTTTCTAAATATTTTTAAGAATTCTTAAGGAAAAAATAAATAACAGAGGTATGCAAATTTTACCTTCTTTCTAAACACTGTATGTTTATCAATTTTACAAAAAGCAAGCCTTTTTTGAGTATTTTATTTATGTGTTAAAAAATTGATAACTCATAATTTGTGCATAAATTTGTGATTTTCTTTTGTTAACTATTTCTAATATATATACTGGTTGACAAAGTTAAGAAATGGAAGACATTTTCCCAAATATCTCAAAAAATACTGAATATAAATAAATGAAATTTGGTATGGATATAGCTTATTCCATGATAATAAAGTATGCAAAACAAAAGTGAAAGTACCATTCACTGGCAAGACCTATTGCCAATAAATCCAAAGTGGTCTGAACTTAAGGATAAAACATGACAATAAAAGTGAGGCTTGTACAGTGTGCGTTGCCTCGAGTATTGTGTATGGTCACCCCTGACAGACAGACAGCATGTACAACGAGTATGCATGCTGTTAATAAGGGAGTTAAAGAAAACTTGTGGAAGACCCTCCCATTCTTCCACCAGAGCAATTTTTAACTCCAGAATGGTTCTGGGAGGAGGTTGGAGCATCACAATAGCTCTCCCAAGAGCATCCCAAGCATGTTCAATAGGATTCAGGTCAGGGAATTTGGCTGGCGCATCCATTCGTTGAATATCCTAGCTTTCCAGATACTCATCAACCATGAGAGCCCTATGTGGCCACGCATTGTCGTCCATAAAAATGAACTCAGGGCCAACAGCGCCCCTGAAAAGACGCACATAGGGCTCTAGGACCTCCTGCCTGTACCTCTGGGCATTCACGGAACCATTGTCAAGCACATGGAGCGGTGTGCGGGTATCTTGCATGATCCTGCGCAAACTATGAGTCCTCCACCAGCATAATGGTCCCTTTCGATAATGTTTCTGGGATCGTATCGGGTTCCAGGTTCCCTCCATATCAATAACCGTCCAGAAATAGCGTCATAAAAATGTGCGTCATAGAGGAATGCAGCGTCATAGAAATGTGCGAAAATGCTTTCCATCTCTTAATTTTGTCCACCAGTGTAGTTTAAAACGTGTAAAATAATATTAACACTTTGTCGACCAAACAAATTGCACTTGATTATAAGCTAGCCAACGCGGATTTTTTAACAGCTGCGAAACTAATGACAAACGGGGAGATCACCCCGATCGGTCGTATACTGATATAGTTTACAAAAGGGGCAAATCTCCCCAATCAGTTTTTAAAGTGTTAAAATATCTACTTATATGCTTGTTTTTATGTACTGCTGTTATGTATTTTTGTTTTTCGACTTCCAGATGGTTTATTTAAAAGTAACATTGTTTCGCATTCTTACCCTGAGGATTAAGATTCAAATTTAGGGGGAAGTGATTCATATGATCATTGTAATATTTACCGTGTTTCTGACCTTATGGGAACACAAAAACTAGACGTTCCGTAATTTTTAGCAAAGAGCTTTAGTAAATTTACGATGAATTTGATAAAATAACAATAAAATGATTTTAATATATGTGATAAAATTTGGTAGACATGATGAAATTTAGAAATTTATGATACCATACAGCATGACATAAAAACCATTTATTCGGTATCTTTTTCAAAATGTGTGATAATTAGAACTACAATTTTGAAAACCAGAATAAACCGTTACCATATGAAAGGAAAAATTACCAATCGAATGACTTAAATACCGTACATTTTGGTTTTATTAACCAGAATCATGATTTTTTTTAAACCGGAAACGTCATTACCTTTCTCTTGTTTTGCCGAAATGTTTTTTCTCCGTATGTTTTTGCAATAGTTCGGAAGCACCCTGAAGAGAAGTAATACATAATTTGAAGATACTTTTCACTAAAGGCTAAAGTATTAAAGTTCTATAAATAGATTCATTGAGTCACTTTTTTAAATAAATACTTTTTCACAGGAAAACTATATGAACAATTACAAAAAAAGTTCTAAATAAGTTGCTTCTCACAAATATCATATTGTATATATTTAAAATATTCAATGAAAAACTATCAATAACAGACCAAAGCAACAGTTAAAGAATGTTTAATTTCCCTTATTTTCTATCCATATACTATCACATTTTGCTGTCAGGTCCACTATTGTTGCAATAAACGACTTGAGTACTATTTAGAGTAATTTAGTAATCTGAGTAATTTTAACACAATTTGTAATTAGAATTTGTTCTATAATACAAAATAAAATTTGTAGAAAACTGCTTATCTGTCTGAGATTTCTTTTAAAAAAAGTATATAATCTACTTAGAAAATTGCTAGAAGCGTTTTAAATTTTCAAAATATTCAAATGGTACTATTTTCATAAGTTACCAAATAAATTTCACAAGAGAAAATGTTTAAAAAATTTTCCAAGAATTTACAGTATGAAAAAATTCTTATTTTTAAAATGATATTTTTTTATAATTAAAAATTCCTCCGAAAATTTGCTTAATTTTATTCTGATAGTTATAACCATAAATTCTCATCAGGTTATTTTGATAGGTTATTATTTTTTATTTTATAACCGTCGTTGAACAGCCGACCCAATTTCATGGGTTTACGACTACTTACGTTCAACTCCGTAGCCTTGTAATTTTGAACCAATCCAGAAGACAAGGAAACTCTTGGATCAGTACCCCCAGAGGTATTGATTTGTTGTGGGAACATGGAGGACTTTGAGACTCGACAGATTTAACGTGCATCAGTCACCATTTACTACACGGGGAGTCTTCGGCCGGCGAGGATTGAACCCACGACCTCTTGGATATGGGCCCAGCACCCTACCGACCAGGCTATCCCAGCCCTTTGATAGGTTATTAGGTTATTCTGAGGTTCAGGTATTAGGTATTAGGTTATTCTGATATTTATAGTAAGAAAATGTCTATATCCCTATAAATGTTTAAGCTGTACGTTTACGAAAATATATGCAGTTATTGAATATAGAAATAAAGTTATTGGTACAAGTTACAAGCTTAAGCTTGCAGTAATTACTGCTATATAATTTCTGGCGAAAGGGGGTTTAAAAATGCTCTTTTTCGTGCATAAATTATTGCGGGTCCTTTAAACCTCTGAAAGCTCTTAACTTTATTGATAAGTATGATAACCTGCTTGACATAAACACTTATGAAGTTATGAAATAATTCTCAAAGTATTTCTTGCAAAATTTGAATAAAAAATGTCAAAAACTGAAAGTGTATCGTCCATTATTGTAGAGTAGTGTAATAATAAAAGTATTATTATTATTATAGGAGTATAATAAATTGCAGTGTTGTAAAAAATATGTTTATTTTACACTATATGAATGTAATGGTGAACTATTACTTGAGAAAAATGTTTTTTTAATTTAGTATTTAAGTTTTTTTTGTTCAAGTTACGTACTTGTTATGATTTTTGTTTTTTTCTTCAATATTCTTTCCCTTTTTTATTTTTGCTAAGATGCAGAAATTGCATGTTTTGTTATTATTTTATTATTATCTCGTATGTTTGAGTTATAAAAAATTGAAGTTCCTTTGTAAGCCTATTTTATGCTTGCATTTCGAGTTAATGGTTTTTTGAGGCATTTGCTTATTTTAATTTAATATGAATGAAAAGAAAATATTTCTTTTCTCATTTTACCTTCGATACAAGCGTGCAACAATAAATGGGAAAAGTTTTCAAAATGAATTGTAATAAGAAAATAAAGGGTAGTAAAATTATAATTATTTTGTGTCTCAATAAATAAATTGCTTATAATAGGAAAAAAGCTTGTTTTAGGTGCTACGTCGTTTATTAGTAAAAAATTTAAAAATACGTCTAAAAAACTTTATATATAGCAATTTAGTCATTTAATATTAAATTTGGTCATGCAATATTATTTTCATTAAAAATTCATAAAAAAAATTATCTGATCGAACACACTTTTGTGGTAAGAAATTTATTGATTTATTCTCTTCCATTATTGGTACTTCTAAATGAACTGTTATTTTGTGTCTAAAAAAATAAATCTTACAGTTTTTAATAACAGATGTTTTCACTGTTACTAATATCACATCTATTGCTTCACAGATGGATCACGTCGTAGCTCCTCGATTACCGCCAATCTTCATTTAAACAACAAATATGAATTTATTATAGATTATGATAGGAATTCACAAATAGGAAATTCATGTAAAATCAAAATAAAAACATCTAATCTATATTTCATTTGACCAACTAACGAATTAGCAATAACATTCCTGAATCTGTTTAACATTTTAAAATAGCGTCTTCTAGTACAATAAAAATCATTACATAAATACTTTGAAAGGCAAAGAAGTGTTTTCCGATTTTATTTGTCTTTGCGGATATAATATACGTGTTTCGTTATAACGTTTACACGATTTTTTCATAGCCGTTTGCAATAGATAGACTGTTCGCCATCGCCACTAACAAACATAAATATAACGATAGGGATTCACTTTACACTCACTTTCTCTGCCCTACAAACATGGGTGCAAGTGAGGAGAAAAAAAGGAAAAGCTGGTAGTAAAACTATTTCAGTTTTAATTTGTTTTCGGAAGGAGTAAATCTATTCTGTTCTTCAAAATATTCAACAACATCTACTTCTTCTCAGGAAAGAAGCAGTTTTATATACATGTTATAATTATAAAAAAATCGCGGTAGTTGCAGAAATTGATTGTTTCTCGAAAAAAAAAATTCTAGAATGAAATGTCTTTCGTACCAGTCTTTTCTCTTTTCCGTCTTGGTATATATAGGCTTTCAGCTTTGACTACGAACAGTATTATTTTGTTGCTCCAGACGCTTTTTTCTTTATAACACTAATTTAAAATGCTCTCATTTAAACTGGTGATTTATAAAATCTACATTGCAATTTTTCCTTCTAATCCTGAATGGTGATCACAACAGCAGAAGTTCCATTCCACAGCAGTTTAAATATACTGTAGTACAGCTATAACAGTTCTACTGCAGTGCAACAGTAGTTTTACAACAGTTTAAATCCTCAAGTAATCATATGTGTACACTTCTCATTAGGGCAACACTAATATTTTTATTTTATAGCCCTATTTACTATGTTAAAATGTAGCTATTGTTCTTAAAGTGTAGAAAATTAATGAATTTCGTGCATAACTTTAAGAACCAGAAATTAGAATTTGACAGCAAAATTTTTAAATAAAAACTATAAATATTCGAATTTTATACAAATCCATATTTAACCGCTTCCGATTCTATATCTCGCCTAGTCTTTCAAACACAGAAGGCCTGAATTGAAACCAATAGATATCCCGCAAAATGGGAACTTAAAACGGAATAGCCAATAAACATAAATCTTTATGAAATTCATGCACATCTTTCTCAAAGATGGTTATCAAAATACTTTGAGCTGAGAAGTAATATATATGACTATCATTCTCTCTCTTGCATATTTTCATTTCACTTCTTTTTCCTCATGCCCTAGTTAAAACAACTTTGAAGTAACGCTTATCTTAAATAAATGCTTAAAAGAGAAGATATCTAGATTAAAATAACGTTAAATGTAAAGATATATTTTAAATTTATAAAATTCTATTTTAAAGAAAATGGCATAAATAGTACTTTGCTAATTTCAATTTTAAATAAAGTGTAGGTTTAAATCGACGCAGAGTCAATGCATTTAATAATTTCATAAGTTTTTTCTTTGTTAATTGTTTATATTAGTTTATTCAGTTACTTGAAACATTTGATGAATTTTAGAAATCATAATTTATACATATTGAAGAAGGAAATTTATAAAATAATATTTAATAACTAGTTACTAGTTAACTAATTAATATTTAATACTAGATTAGTTTTTAAAAAGTTTTCTAATAATAATTAATGGCAAAGAGATGTTAAAAATTTCCCGATCCAAACTAAAAGTGTTTTAATTATAAGCATTTACATTGGTCATAAGCAACATATACTATTCTTGTTATTAGGACTATTTTACGAGAAAGGATTACCGAGATCGGAAACATTACTTCCATGTATAATAAATTTAAGCAACTTCGCAATACTAATTATAACTAACTATTAATTAATTATCTAACATCATGTGAAATTGTTAGAGTTAGAAAAGTTCAAAAACTTTTAAGTGAACTTCCAACTTTGTTATGTTTGATGAACTTATATTAACAGTTTTTACCGAGTTAAACTTCGGAAGCTTAAGAATACAATCAAAATGTTGTAAAAAATCATTTAAATCTTACCATAAATAGCTATGAAAAATTTTTGATATTTTTTTAATAAAAAATGAATTAAAACTGTTTTATTCCAAATATTTTTGGCAAAAGTGCAATAATTTTTAAAACTGTGGCTAATTTACTAGTGAAGGTGGAAATCCCTTTGACAAGGAATTTATGGCAAGTTTTTGTAGACCGAATATGATACACTATCGACAGTTTATCTTAGTAATTTTTCCACCAATAATAAAAAACTAGTTAAAGTATTTATTCAATAATAGTTTAGCTAAAAGTTTAAAAAAAATTATTAAAGTGATGATGAAACATGTTTTAATTGATTCAATGCAAAAGTGAAATCCCTATCAAAATGTTTAAAGAATTTTACCATTATCTCATTGTAAATATTCAAACGGAGAAAAATATTCTGGTAAAATTATCGAACTGGATGGTAAAGATAATTCTCGTAATAAAACCAAAATATTCAGTATTTTAACCAATCATTTCTTAATTTTTTCGTATATATGACAACGGTTAAGCGTAAATTCTGGTTTTCAAAATTATAGTTCTTACTAACTGAACTGAAAACTGAAAAGTAAATTTAATCAAATAAATGGGTTTCAGGTCATGCTCTAAGGTATCACGGTAGAATTATTAAAATTTACCTCATCTACCGAATTTTAACACATATTTTAAAACTATATTTTATTATCAATTTTACCGAAATCATTATCAAAGTGCTTCGGTAAAATTTACGGAGCATTTTGGAGTTCCAATGGAGCCAGAAACATAGCAAATGTTACCATATTCTGATAGTTTTGACCATATTCTGTTTGCTCAATTCAGTGATATTCAAAATAAAAGCCATTTTTATGAGTATATTACCCCATACAATGGTGAGTGGCAAGTTAAAAAATATATTTATTAAAAATTTTGACTATATAAGCAAAGCTTATGATTTTTTTTAAATCTTTTTAAAATTAAAATATTTTAACTATAGTTTCTGGTTTATGATTTACAGCCATTGATTTGTTTCTTAAAAGATCTGCCAACAAAAGTGTGGCGAAAAAAAAGTGAAATGAAATATTTAAAAATGAAAGCCTCTTTGATTCTTGGATGGAATGAATGTAAATAGAACTTTCAAGAATTTTGACAACCATTTTTGTAAAAGAAGTGAATGAATTTTAGAAAATATGTATGTTTATTGCCAGTTTATGTTTCAAAGCCACATTTGTGTGTGAGGCGTGTTGATCTGAATTCAGATTCAGTGCTCGAGATTTAAGGAAGAAAGCTGTTTAAATATGAATTTGTATGAGGCATAAAATATTCATGATTTACATCTGAAAGTGTTGTTTTCGAATTCTGATCATACGTATTTCATATTTAGTATAAAAATGAACAATTTGTTATGCCTACAAATGAATAATTTTAATCGACAAGATGTGAAGTTATAATTCGCAGTAATTTAGAAATTAATATTTTCTCTATATAATGTTAGAATTCGTTAAAGTTTTATTCAAAAGACAGATAATCAAAATGAATAAAGCCGAAATTTAAATTAAGTCTCGTGTCATGGAGGATAAAGTTGTCATAAAGTAAGAGACTAACTATTTTAACTATTGTCTAGCTACACATTGATGTAGTTTTTTTTAAAAATTGTTAAAGTAATATCTAGATTGGTTTAGATAAAAACTTAACTCTCTTAAGTAACTTAACTTTTTTAGATCAGTAACTTAGAGAAGTGATTTTTTTTAAATCAGTTTTTTAAACCTTGCGTCGTTGAGGGTAATTTTGTCATAAAGTAAGAGACTAACTATATTAACTATTGCCTGGTTGCTGATTAATGTAACTTTTTTTAGATAGATTAAGCAACTTTTAACTTTTTAGATTAAAAGTTAAGGTTTTAGCTAACATTTTTAATTAACTAGTCTTAATTTTTTTTGATTAGTAACTTAGATAAAAAACTTATTTCAGATTAGTTTTTAAATATTGTGCTATCGAGACTGAAGTTGTCATAAAGCAAGAGTCTCACTATTTTAACTATTATCTTATAACTAACTAATCTAAATTTTTTTAGCTATCAATTATTTAAAAATTTATCAAGTTTAACAATAAAATATTTAGATATGAGACAATCTCTTAATAGAAAACAGTTTATTTGCAAAAATTTTGCTTTTCTTTTCTAGATTTTTAATGAAGCGCATTCTAACTCAATACAAAAACTGCGATTTCTCTTATGTAAAATTTTAAAAATTTGTGAACTCACTTCTTAAAGAAAATGTTAATTTAAAAGTTTAATATGATTATACATGAGATAAAAAAACTAAAGAATTAAATATAGAGACTGATATTTATTCAATATTAGTTCATAGAGCAAGAAACCATGGCTAATCTGACCATATTCTGGTAGTTTTGACCATACCTCTTTTCTTAGTGCAGTTTTTATCACATATTATAAAACAAAATTTTACTGTTTCGTTTTACCACAATCATTACCAAATCACTTCAGTAAAAATTACCAAGCGTTTTGGTGTTACCATTATCAATTTTAAAACCATTTTAAATAAATAATTTAACTACCAGAATATTGTAAAATTTTACATATTCTGGTATTCATTATGTATTCTCATTCTGACTATTCTTAGAACTTTTCATGGAACAACTACTTTCTTTAAAGGTAAAGTCCAACTACTTTATTGTTTTTTTGTGTGGTTATTTTCAAGATCACAAACTACCAAATGAATAATGATATAAGAGTAATATTTTTGTTCTATATTTATGCACATTGATATGTACATACTAATTCTATTAGTGATATCAGAAAATTTTCAAGAAAAGAAAAATTAAAATTATAGTTTTCCCCAACAATAAAACAACTGACTGAATGGTAATTTCACCATGAGAAAAAAATATTCGCGCGAGCGTAACTTGATTGCAGGGCATTCTTTTCCTATTGTTTGCATGTTAGTCTTCCATCAATTGCCATATCTTGTTTACTAACTACATAAACTCACTTTTTATAATTTTTTTAAATTCTGAAAAATCAAGGAAATTTTGAAATACGAGTATGTTTAATAAAGACAATTTTGACTTATTTTTTTTAACAAACTAGGTTTTTTTAAATCTCAGAGGGAATAATTATCTTTTTGCTTCTTTCAAAAGACATGATAAAACGATGCAATTTGTAAATAATAATCTCTATATTTCGTATTATCTCTTTGTAATGCATTTTAATTTTTGATAAAAAAATAAGTATAAAACGATTCTTTTTTTACTTTTATTGGTAAAAACATGACATAGTTAAATTTAATCATGGATGAAATTATGAAATCCATGGATGAAATTCATTACAATTTTTAAAAGTTAGTGCAAACAGAAATTTATAGAATTCAACATCATACTATTTATAATTTATTTAAATATTCGATGGATCTAACAAATAGTTCTAGAATTATTTACTAACTTATTCTCAAGACACTGATATTAAAGATGAAAAATAAAATATATTTTCTTTTTAATGATATTAAATTTACGTAAAGAGATATTTTTCGAATCATTAATTTACTTGGTACGAAAATGTGAAAAATTCTTTGGCGAGAATTTTATTCTCTCAATTTTAATGGTTTTGTAGTTCGAAGTCTAAATTTAGATACAAATAACTACTTTATGTGCATATAAGTTTCTACACCTTCGTAAGAGAGATGTAATAAAATAACTAAATACCTGTGAGAAAAGAAATGAAAATAACTAATGGAATTCTGGCAACTGATACATTAAATTATGAACATTTTCTTTTCGAGGGAATACTTTTGAGATAAACATACTTTACCTGTCGAAACTTAAGAGTTTTAGAGATTTAGAGTTTTCTATTTCGTTCCTATAACAATTTGTTGCTTGGTGAAGCAGCAATATTTTAATCAAGGCATTTTAAATATTTCTTGAAAATATACGTAATTTGCTTAAAAAATTATTGCGTTGAATCAAATGTTTTAAGGATTCTGTTGCAATATAGGCCTTGAGTTTAATTTTATATGATTTTTAGAAATTGTTCGCAAATATAAATTTATATAAGAATGTAAGTGTAGTCAATGCGAAATTTTGCTCACATGCAAATTTTTAAACTTCTAAAAAAGAATAGAAATTTGCTCAAAGTTAACAGGAAAATCCCAATTTAAGATAACTGAAAAAGTTATCACTTATTTTAAAATACTGTAAATAAATAGTTTCCTGTAAACATAACACCAGACAATCGATTGCAAAAGGATGACCCCCGAGAGACGATATCACAACGATAAGATTATGCTTTATTTTTACACTCGATATAAAGTTCAATTCTCCCAAACGATTTCGAGAGAGATTTTATAATTTTTTCTGCATCGTTTTATTTCCATATTTTCCGAGAGATCTTTAATACTAGTTAATAGGTAGAAATAAAATTTTTGCTACGACATTTTGGAATTTCTTTATTTTAAGTTGCACGATGTTTTTGAGATATTTGGCGTGATTTGGCGTACCTGTTTCCCAGATTTAAAATATCAAATACCTAATCCAATGTAATGAGAAAAAAAAATACTGTTCCATAATAAAAGTTTATTTCAATACTGTCTAAAATGTATACCGATATCTTTTTTTAAAAAAAAATATTGCAAGGAGAAAAAAAAACACAGCAGAGACATCCGTGAAAGTACCAATAATCATAGATGATTCTTTTCAGTTGAAATCAATTCAAAGAAAACTTAATTAAACTCTTGATTGTAAAAGAGACTGTAAATGTTCTATTATAATAAATCGATTAAGATGCGAAATACGTAGAAGTATAGATGGGTAGAAGTCTGTGACATTTCAAACTGGATATTAAAAAATAGAGATACATTGCTTCATTCTTTAATTCCTAATGAAAGAGGAATATATATATATATATATATTTGACAGTTGGTTTTGCTGCAAAAATAACCATAACAATAGCTAAATATCTACTTTCTTCCTCGCATTTATTGTAATAATGAAAATATTTAATTTTTATTTCCATGAGTCAAAAATTTCTAAAAAATTTGTAAATTTAAATACATTGTGCAGTTTTCAGATTATTCAAACTGAATAGTAAGATAATTTTTCATAATTTTTTTTTTAAAAATATACACTCTATAATTAATATACGAAACTTTATAATTCTATGCAAACTCTTGGTCTGGTGATTTTCTCTGATGCTTAGACGATTAATTGGTAAATCAATTTTATGCTTATTATATCACTTTATCTTTTTTAAAGGAAATTTTTAATGACTTAACTAGAAATTTTTTCGAAACTACGGGATAGTACGTACAAAGAAACGAAATTGTAATAAAATTATCATACTGTATAGTAATGACAATTCTGGTATAAAAAGAGCATAATTCCGGCTAAAAAAAAGCATAATTCTGGCTAATAAAACCAAAATATGCGGTGTTAAAACCTCTCTTTTTGGAAATATTTCCATTCATATGGTAACGATTTACCCAAAATTCTCGTTTTCCAAAATTATAGTTCATATTCCGCACATTTAGCTAAAAATACAAAAAGTAAATTTAACCGAATAAATGGTTTTTGCATCATGTTCTAAGGTATTATATAAAATTACCAAAACATTTATCACATATTGTTGTTGTTGTTGTTCATTTACGTCGCACTAGAGCTGCACAATGGGCTATTGGCGACGGTCTGGGAAACATTCCTGAGGAGGATCTGGAGGCATGCTATCACAATTTTGATCCACTTCAGAGGGGATTGCGCTCCCGTTTTGGTAGACCGACGACCTGCACGCGAAGCCGAGCACTTTACGGTAGAACAGTTTAACGAGGACCAATACCGCTCACCCTCGGTCCCTAAGCACACTGGTCACCCACCCGCACACTGATCACAGTCAGTGGTGCTTGACTTCGGTGATCTGCTGGGAACCGTGTCTTAACGATCAGTCCACTGCGTATTTTAAGGATAATGAACTCAAATATACCATACTATGGTAGCTGTTTTATCTATCTTTTATGAGGTTATGAGATTTATTTAAGTACATATGTTGGTTTCTTTCTAAGTGCAAAGAACGTCTTAAATATAGATAGCACAATTTTGCTAAAATAGTATACATTGAATGTTACTGCGGGATTCGAACCCACTACATATACGTTTCAGAGCAGATGCAATACCATACTGGGAGGTTCAAGTAAAACAATCTTAATATTATTTGGGTCTCTATTGCAGTGGGGTGTTATCCTTCTACCAAACGCTCAGAAACGTCGAGGTAGTGGGTTCAAAATCTTTGCACTGTTTTCTTTATTTTATATTATTTGTTCTGCAATTTGAAAGAGACAAGCAATTATTTGCATTAAGCACAAGTCCCTGTATATGTATCCAAACCAAATTAATTTATTTATTGTTACACGTCTATGGTTACGCTTTAATTTGAACCCACTTCCTCTGATTTGAATAGCCTGGTGTAAAAATGATTTATAAGATCATTACTATTCCAATATATTTTTATATCCAATATATTTTTATACCCGCACACCCTCGATCCCTTCGCAGACTGATCCAAGTGGTCACCCACCCGCACACTGACCGCAGCCAGTGATGCTTGACTTCGGTGATCTGTTGGGAACCGTGTCTTAACGATCAGTCCACTGCGGGACTTATCACATATTATGAAACCATATTTTATTGTTAATTTTACCAAAATCATTAAAAAGGACTCCGGTAAAAATTACGAAACATTTCGGCATTTCTTCTCGATAAATTTTACCATATTCTGGTAGTTTTGATCATATTTGTTTCTAATGTGAGTGAAAATGTTGAATAGGTAAAGTGCCAAATAACTTGAACTAAATGGGATTTATTTAAAAGCTCATGATACATTTTATTGAAACATTATATAATTTGTTAAAAAGTTTCAATGAAAAATGATTCCAATGATTTGTAAATAAGATATAATGGGAGCGGTTATGCCTCCCACTGTAGTTATAATTGGAACTTTGTTGAGAAGAAATAAAAAACGTTCCGAAAATGGAACGACTTTTGTATTTGCCACCAATAATTCCGAAAGAAAAACGATTCAATACGACGTGAATTACGAACTTTTTGAAAATAAAAGTTGTTGGTTGATGCTTATGTCAAAAAATTCCAAATTTTGAATAGATGATTAAAATGTAATTATTTATTTCTATGTGAAATTTTTAAAATATTTAAAAAAATCAAATAAACAAAATACCAGGTAAAAACATTAGAACAAATATACTGTAAAAATTAAGATATAAAGTACCGGTACTTTGAGTGTATCATCCGTAAAATTCATAATACCGTTAAATCCATAATACTGTAAAATTCATAATATCGTAAAATATTCTATCGTAAAATATTATATCGTTACTTTTATTGATTAGAGTGATTCATTGATTTTGCAGTAATTATTACTGCAAAAATTACGGGCTATCCGATTTTTGTTGCGTTACATTTTCAGGTAAAAATGGATTTTACTGTAAAAAATACCGGCACCCTGAGAACCGGTTCTTTTTGCCTCAATTTGATCAAGAGTTTTTCACAGTGTAGATAAAAATGCACAAAAATGAATAAATTACAAAAAAAACCATTTCAAAACTCTGCTCAATAAATTGATGTTTGGGACCAACATTTTTATATCTTATGGATAAAAATATTATTTTGTAAATCGTCTATATCCATTTAAAACAAGAAGAGAGTGAATTGAATTTTCAGTATCTTGACTGTAGAATTAAAAAAAAGTTTTCTACTGAAAATAACTGTGATCCTTAAAAAATGATTTTTGATTTCTTCAAAACATTTTGATAGATATTAAGTCAATATCATGAAAAAATCTGCAAAAATAATAGAAAGTTTAAGATAATAGTTTTAGAAATATTAATCATTAAGAACTAGTTTAATGCGCCATGAAATTTTAACTTTCACTCAAAAAGTTCACCGTCCTTCAAGAAGAGCAATAAATATTAAGTTGGAGAACGGCACATTAAATTCTGAGCATGGTTTAGGAAAACTTCCAATTACTTAAGCTAATCTTACCTTCCTGAAGCAAACAATACGAACTAAAACTTTCTCAAGTTTCCTAAACTATCACGCGATATGGTTGAAAATAATGGTCCCATTTTCGTCCCTCACTAAATATTCCAATTTACTTTCATCTCGGCATACTTAATTGACCCAGAAATGTTACACTCCATTGTTGTTATTTTTGAGCAATTTAAGTTGCTTATATATCTCAAAAATGTAGCAGTGCACGAAGACAGGAAAAATCTCCATGATGTAACTACATGTTTTAATTCATATTTATTGCCCAATTTAGAATATATTTTCGCAAGTGCAGTTATATAGATTTAGAGACTTTTATATAAAAGATTTCAGAAGTAATTTGAAAATTAATCTTAGGACAACTGATTAGATGTGTTTATATGGTAATTAATCGTTAAAAAATATTTTATAAAAGGCTAACTAATAAAAGGTTTTTAAATTTATTTTCTATTTATTACTTTCACCAATAAAAATCAACGTAATCATTGCTTACTAGACAACAAATTTGCTCGAGAAAAAATATTTAAATGTAGAACTTTTGCTCACTAAAAAAATTCCGTATCAAATTACTGTAAAAAGCATCGGAACTTAAGGTACCGGTACTTTTTACCATAAAACAATTTTTACCGGAGCATGTTATGGAAAAAAAATTAATATACCGTAATTTTTATAGCAATAATTAACGAAGAATAACTGAATCACTCTAAACAGATATCACTGTAGAAATTACGGTATAATATTTTTCGGAGAAAATGGATTTTACCGTAAAAAGGATGTCATGGGTGATTCACCTAATTTGCCGGTACTTTATACTGTAATTTTACTCAGAATTTTATACAGTGTGCGGGTTGAATTTTTATGACGTTATTTAATATGTAATATAAAACACTAAACATATCCTTTAAAAAAATTAAAATAAGTTGGAAAGAATATTGCCTGTTTAGACTTTTGTATGTTTAATAGTTAGCAAATAATATTCCTAAAGTAATTACATTGCTTTAGAAAATAAATTATTTATTATTATTTCTCCAATCTTATAAACCATTTATTTCAACAAAACGGAATTATCAAAATACCACGCATTTGCTCACAAGAGATAAAAATAAGTACTTCTTCTTAACAAAAAGTAGGTTCTTCATATATCTTGATTTTTATCACTTAGGATGCTCTTTGCTTAATAAAATTAAGATTACTCATTTGATTAGCTTTCATAAAGCATATATATGCTTCATAAATGAAAGCTTCATAATGAATTTTATTAATACTTTTTTTCACGCTCATTGTAATATTAGCCTTACCATATGCAAAGAGTCACCCATAATGATTGAATAAAAAGTAAATTTAATATATTTCTGCATAGATTTCTAAATCAATTTTATATACTATTATTTAAACACGAAATTTTTCATAAAAATAAGTGTATTTATGGACAAAATAATGGAGTAAAGGTAGGGACACATTTCCGTATGAGGAATTGAAAGAAGGAAACAGCAAATTTTACATTTCCTATGATTTATTGCATTATTATGAGCGCCTGTTGGTAAGCCGATGATCTTATTTTCTTATTTAACTTTATGTAACTTTATATAACAATATATTTGGATATTTCGATTCCAGAGTTGGAGATTGTTTTCCAGTTACTTGTAATGCTTCAAACAAGATTTCCTTATACATTTTAACTTTATATCTAGCAAATGCTTCACTTTTAAATATAGCGCACAAAGTAACTTGTTTAGACTTACAAAATATATTAAGCGCATTCAAAATGTACTTTTAGTGGGGTTAATCCAATATAGGTCATGGGAATATTAGTCGGTGGCAGTTTGAAACAGATTTTGTGGTTATCAAACGGTATCACTCTGACGCAGGGTAAATACGGTGCTCGTACACACCAGACATCGTGTGGATACCGGCTAAATACAGTGCTCGCACACACAAGACATCGCTTGAATGCCGGCTAAATACGGTGCTCGTACATACCAGACATCGTGTGGATACCGGCTAAATACAGTGCTCGCACACACAAGACATCGCCTGAATGCCGGCTAAATACGGTGCTCGTACATACCAGTCATCGTGTGGATACTGGCTAAATACAGTGCTCACACACACAAGACATCGCTTGAATGCCGGCTAAATACGGTGCTCGTACATACCAGACATCGTGTGGATACCGGCTAAATACAGTGCTCGCACACACAAGACATCGCTCGAATGCCGGCTAAATACGGTGCTCGTACATACCAGTCATCGTGTGGATACCGGCTAAATACAGTGCTCGCACACACAAGACATCGCTTGAATGCCGGCTAAATACGGTGCTCGTACATACCAGACATCTTGTGGATACCGGCTAAATACAGTGCTCGCACACACAAGACATCGCTCGAATGCCGGCTAAATACGGTGCTCGTACATACCAGTCATCGTGTGGATACTGGCTAAATACAGTGCTCACACACACAAGACATCGCTTGAATGCCGGCTAAATACGGTGCTCGTACATACCAGACATCGTGTGGATACCGGCTAAATACAGTGCTCGCACACACAAGACATCGCTCGAATGCCGGCTAAATACGGTGCTCGTACATACCAGTCATCGTGTGGATACCGGCTAAATACAGTGCTCGCACACACAAGACATCGCTTGAATGCCGGCTAAATACGGTGCTCGTACATACCAGACATCTTGTGGATACCGGCTAAATACAGTGCTCGCACACACAAGACATCGCTCGAATGCCGGCTAAATACGGTGCTCGTACATACCAGTCATCGTGTGGATACTGGCTAAATACAGTGCTCACACACACAAGACATCGCTTGAATGCCGGCTAAATACGGTGCTCGTACATACCAGACATCGTGTGGATACCGGCTAAATACAGTGCTCGCACACACAAGACATCGCTCGAATGCCGGCTAAATACGGTGCTCGTACATACCAGTCATCGTGTGGATACCGGCTAAATACAGTGCTCGCACACACAAGACATCGCTTGAATGCCGGCTAAATACGGTGCTCGTACATACCAGACATCTTGTGGATACCGGCTAAATACAGTGCTCGCACACACAAGACATCGCTCGAATGCCGGCTAAATACGGTGCTCGTACATACCAGTCATCGTGTGGATACCGGCTAAATACAGTGCTCGCACACACAAGACATCGCTTGAATGCCGGCTAAATACGGTGCTCGTACATACCAGACATCGTGTGGATACCGGCTAAATACAGTGCTCGCACACACAAGACATCGCCTGAATGCCGGATAAATACGGTGCTCGTACATATAAGGTAATGCGTGCATACCAGCTACATACGGCGCTCGTACACACGAGGCATCGCATAAATACCGACTAAATACGGCGCTCGTAATCAAAGGGTTAAAAGCTCAATCTGTATAACATGTATACTTGTAGATGCATTTTATAATTTGAGTTGAATTCTAAACAGTTTATTAATAACTTATTGATTGAATTTTCAACAAAGTACCATGACGTAAATAATAAATACTAATTATATCTCCCAAAAATTTATAAAATCAAAGAAAAAACAGTTTGAAAAGTATTTGAAAGACAAAGTTTACAACGTATTCATAATTAAAAATGCAATTTTTATTCAAGATATGTTTATTAAATGTTCTGAATTACAAAAAATGTTTATTGAAAGTTTCTAAATTGTGCAATGAAAAAAAAATTTAAAATAAATATAATGTGAAATGTGCATTGTATGTTCTCAATTTCTTCTTTCTAACGTCGTTTCCAAACTTATATTTCTAAGATTACTATTAAATGAAATAAGTATAGTAGAATTAAAGTAAAGTAAAAGTAAAGTATATAAATAAAGTAAAGGTATTGTATAACTAAAAAAAAGTTCATCTCTAGTGTGTTTTTGAACAAAAACATTTAAAGGTCAATAAAAGTAACCTTATTTTAATAAATATGAAACAATTATTGCGGATAATTACGGTTTAAAATTGCTCTTCATGCATTTTGAAACTTTTCTAAACATTTTAGACGTAATTAAGTAGTATAATACAAGTATAATGAAGAATCAAAGTTTTTTTTTCAATTTACTTAATTAAAAAAATTCTTTTACAACAAAAAATATTCCTTAAATACTACTTTTGAGGTCTGCTCATTTTGAAATCTATTTTCAAGAGAATGATAAAAAGAAATTTTTGGGAAATTAAATTGCACTAAAGTTCCTCGGGGAAGTTCTTAATGAACTAAATTCTGTTTTCTAAATAAGTATTAACAAGATAAAAAAATAAAATAAATACGTTTTTCTCAACTTGAAATAAATGAAAAAGATTTTAATGCGAAATCAATTGAAAATAATTTAAAGTACCAATTTTTATACACTGTATTTTAAATGACAGTAAGTTTCCATTTTAAGGAATTAATATTTTTTGTGGTATTAAACCACCTTTAAGGCAAAGTATTTTTTATTTTGGTATAAATAACAATCATTAAGTTGTACTTCATTACCTTAATTTAAATACATTTTTTAAAATTCTCATAATATGTATTTAATTTAGAGCAATGTAGCATAATAAATTCAAAGTTATCAAATTTATAACTAGTTAGTATTTATTCAAAATCAGGTATAAACAAAATTAATCCATTTCAGGAAACAGAAATATTGTTTAAAGAATTAAATCCTGTCTCTTTAATAGAAAGTATTCATTTTTCTTTTTAAGGTAAGTTTTATGCTTAAATAAATATCTGCGCAGAAAAAAAGAAAATAAAATTCGCGATTAGGGAATTTCGAAAACGAATACCATTATCTTAATTAAATTTCACCGTAAAATACTTTTCTTTTAGGGGAATAGTTCTCGTACGAACATTTCTTCAGCAATGGGACTTCCCTAAAGTTTTAGCTAGTTTTCCTTTTTTATAAATGCATGTTCCATTATCGTTTATTTATTTATTTCAACTGAAAAAAACCAAATGAAGAAATGAAGTGTTTCTATAGTTTCTTGAGATTATTTAATGATGGAAAAAATTTTAGCATACGTTTTAGAAAAATAAAGAATTTATTCATAAATATCTCTCGTTTAAGCATGTTTGGAGATATATATAAACTTAAAAATGACTATTTTTACTCCTTTTAAATATTTTAATTTTTTTAAAGAAATTTTAATAAATTCATAGGATGTGAGAGATGAGAATAGGGTGAAATTTAATTGGTTAAAAGAGACTTTTGTTTGGTTTCAGTGCAATGAAATGGTTTCTTTTTCCACTTAATTTAATCTCCTTAAATAAATTTTTTCGAACAAATTGAAAACAATTACTTTCAAAAATATTGATTAAGCATTGAACCATAATACTGGTAACTTGAATCATAATATCGATAATTTGAACCATAATATTATAAACTTAAATCATATCAAGGAAACTTGTTGCATAATTAATAAGGTATTAAATTAAACCACGCTTCCATTTGAGTTATTGGAGAAGAGGGGGACTAGTGAAGACTAATTTGTCAAAAAAACGTATTTAATGTAGTTTTTAATTCATGAAGTATTTTTAACAATAATTTAAGCGATTACCTGCATTCTGGTTTACATCTTAAATTACAAAGTTTCGTTTTTCCATAATAGGCTGTTTTTGACCACACTACAGACCATACAAGGCTAATGTAGAAAAACAATCGAGTTAGTGTGGACAAACTTGTTAACTCATTAAGTAGTGATATATTTTCAGCCCCACCATACAAGGCTAATGTTGACAAACAATAGAGTTAGTGTGGACACACTTGTTACCTCATTAAGTAGTGATATATTTTCAGCCCTACCATACAAGGCTAATGTAGACAAACAATCGAGTTATTGTGGACAAACTTGTTACCTCATTAAGTAGTGATATATTTTCAGCCCTACAATACAAGGCTAATGTAGACAAACAATCGAGTTAGTGAGGACAAACTTGTTAGCTCATTAAGTAGTGATATATTTTCAGCCCTACCATACAAGGCTAATGTAGACAAACAATCGAGTTAGTGTGGACAAACTTGTTAGCTCATTAAGTAGTGATATATTTTCAGCCCTACCATACAAGGCTAATGTAGACAAACAATCGAGTTAGTGTGGACAAACTTGTTAACTCATGAAGTAGTGATATATTTTCAGCTGAGAAATGTACATCTAAAGTCAAAATAAAATAATTTTATATCCACGCCTTATTGGAAACTAAATATTAAAATATATTAATTTAAATACTAATTTGTAATAGAGCATTTCACTACAATACGAAAGATATTTGAAACGCAAATCAATAGTTTTGAAAATATTTATTCAGTTTGATTTATTTGATAGCTGGGAACCAAGTTTAAGCTGAGTCAATTCTAGTAACCGTAATGTTAACGTGATGATGAAATGGTTAGAATGATATTTCCCTCACTGGAGCTATGAAAACAACTCGCAAAAGAGAACATTTAACTGGAACAGAATTTTAGAAAGCCTCGCTGATATTCTGTTTTAGTTGAATGTATAATGGCAAAAACTAATTAATCTATTTTGAATTATATTCTTTTAACAAACTTCATAATATGTTTCCTTTATCTTTTCTTGAAACTTTTAAAAAGTGCATTAAGATGTAAAGAGTGATAAAGGTTCCGTTCTAAATATTTTACTTAATAATGAAAACATAAATTGTAAAGGTTCTGATAATAGAAATAAATATCAAATATGTTATATTTGGGAACAATTCATATTTCTTCCATTAGGAATTTGAAGGGAGCCAATGTGATTACCTCCTCACCAGTCGCACAATCATAGCTGCACTAGCTCCACAAAGACACATGTTTGCTTTTTCTTAATGTTGGTTAATGGAAATTATACAGAGCAAAATTTAATATCAAAATAGGTGAAAAAGGTATGATTTATAACATATGGTAACGCTTTGTTGAAATTTTGAAAATAAAATACGTTGATATAAGAGTAAGGAGAAAATTCCGAAGATACTTCTGCTCCTTAAAAACATAATTTTACAAATTTCTACTAAATTATTCACAGTCTGATTACGCAACTGCCCATATAAGCAGGGACCGATCATGACAAATTCAGGCCCAAGGCCCACCAAATTTTCTGGGTCCCTTACAAAATGTTTTGAAATTAAATTACTGTAGTGTAGTCCTAATAATGAAAAAGAATCTATTGAACTGCATGATTCAAGAGAAACATTTCGAGAAATTTTGAAAGCAGACAATTGAAGATTATATTTTTCTAGGATGAAGTTTACGTATCTATAAATTAAAGCAAAATATAAAACAACAAAACAATGTTGTGTCAAAATAAAAATAGTTTGGTGACCAAAAACAATTGAAATCAGTGATTTTTGCTAAAAGTCACTGATTAGCTGATTTTTATTTATTTATTGTAAGCTGGAATTATTTTTTATTTACTACTTAAACCAACACATAGCTAGCCCACCTTTCATGGGACGTTTTACTAATTTTTGAGATCCCTCAGAAATTGTGGGGCATAGGCCCATGCCCATTGGGGCTAGGCTATAATCTGGCCCAGCATATAAGTGTACAGTGCGCCAAGAAAACGAACCACACTGAATAACTTATGATTTAATGATCGGATCTTCCCATTCTAACACTCAATCTTAATGACTTCGAAGGGGTGACCTCGAATAGGGGTGAAAAGTCCTCTAGATATAACTTTTTTGCGTATTTTGTCACATTTAGAGTTCTTCTTTAGCAAATTGAAAAGTATTTAGAATAGTCTGTGGTGCAAATAATAAAAAACAGGTTTAAGTAATAACATGTCGGTAAGTTTCACCTTATTTTGATATGGAGTTTAGTTCAAATTGGTTCATATTAGAAATAATAAGTCAAAATATTCCTACTTAGATAAATGACGTATTGTTTCTAATGTATTTTTAACGCAGAATCAATAAAAACAATCGCAAATCGATAAGATTGAAAATTTAGAAGTATTAATGTTTCTATGAAAAAAAGTAATGTTTCGTATTCAATTACCTTAAAAATGTTTATGCATTGAAGAATGCCATCTGCAGGCATTGTTTTTAATGAAAATTTTTATGCTAAGTTGAATAAAATCAAAATCACATCAGTAGAACTAACAGTTCTAAGAAAATTGTAGTTACGATTTATACCCTTGTACGCATAAAACACACATAACTTCCATTTTTTTTATGATTTCATTCGATTAGATTTATCATAATACCTGTTCAAGAAACAATGCCTTACTTATTTATCTAGCAATATTAGATACGTAAATAAGTACAAATTTGTACTTTAGATACATATAAATTTAAAAGTTTCAAACTATCATTCCTGTTGACTTTCAATTTAACTCATTAGTTTGAGGGTGAAAAATAAGTCGAGAGCAAAAGCTTCACTTATTTAGACAGAAATGCCATGTAAGTTAAAAGCTATAAATATTTACTTTCCGTACATAAAATCTTAATAACTTCATAGCTATTAATCCAATCGACTTGAGTCTGATCTCATTCAACTCGACGTAAAACTGTACATCAAAAACAACACCTCGCTTGTCTACAGAGTTATAGAATTTGTCCCCCCCCCCTCTCCAGAATGTGAAAAATAGAAAATTTCCAGCTTTTTATATATATATATATATATATATATATATATATATATATATATATATATATATATATATATATATATATAAGTTCAAAATGAAGAATAAAACAAAGAAAAATTATAGACATATGAAAAAAAATTATTCTTCATGTTGTACCCGGTACGGAGAGCCTAAATCAGAGGGGAACTTCGGATCGACATCCTGCTACTCTGAAAGCAAAAGCGATTTTTTGAATTGCATTCTATTCCCGAAACTTTACCTTCCTATAAAGCGTGTGATGATAAAAGATGCAATACTTGCCCTAATATTGACAAAACACATACTGTTCTTTATAACGTTAGCTCCAAATCTTTTTGTAAAATTAAAAATGTTATTTATATGTTAACTTGTGGTTTCTGTAATATGAAATATGTTGGACAAACTAGTAACTCACTTAACGTTCGAATTAATCAACACCGTTCTGATATTAACAGTAATAAGACTATCAATAACCTGGAATTGAATCATTTTCGAGTACATAAATTTAACAGTGTCAAAATTAATATTTTAGATATTATAGAGGATATAGATTTAAGACTACAGAAAGAGAATTACTACATGCTTTTATACAAAACAATTTTGCCGTATGGGCTAAACGATACCTTTCAACATACACAGATTAACTACAATAACTCATCAACTTATTCACTTTTTCACATTAAAGATAAGCGTACATACAAATCGAGGTAAACGGGGATCAAGAAGTAATTGAAACTCTCTTAATAGTGACAAATTAAATATAAAATTTCTTTCTAATATGGAAAAAGACTTTAATAAACAATATAGCATTAAACCAATTAAAGATTTTGTCTTCTCCCTTAAGAATTATGAAGTATATAAGTTCTACGATCTAATTATTAACTTTTCTTTCATTAATTTACATTTCAAAATTCTTTGTTTCGATCTTATAAAAGCCAATATGAGCAAAATTTTGCCTATCAAAAAGAAAAGTTTAGATAATTTATATTTTGTTATTAACTTTCAAAATCCTATTTTCGATAAGATCAAATTTCACAACATTTTTGAAAATTTTAAAGCTTTATTTCCATTAAAAGATTTTAACATAATTAAATGTTTTAAATATAACAAATCTCTTGGTAGAACCATATTTAACTATAATGATATAAGCAGGAACTTAGGGAGTATTAATATATCCGATTATGAATGTCACCGTGAGGAGGTTAAATATTTTGATTTTGTTGATAAACATCATAAACATATTATTACTGGTAATTTAAATATTATAGAAAACTTGGAACTTAGGAATTTAATGATAAAAGGCACAAAATTTAGACCCATTTACCATATATCAATCAATAAGATTCTAAAATACTTTCTTAATGATCTCAATAGTTTTTGATTAAAGATATCAAATAGATTCTCTTTACCTTTAGGTATGCTAACAGAATGGAAATGGGGAGTTTATTATTACTTTAAAAACTTTATTTTCAATAATAAGGATAATTTAAATAAGAATAACAATTCAACAAATTTTTCTAATATTGTTCAATCAATTAAGCAACTTCAAAAAAAATTTGTAATTACTCCCATAGACAAAACTTTTAAATACGGAATTAAAAAATAGTAAAAATTTTGAACTTAGCAATTTCAATAATAATATTGTCATTAAAAAATTTTTAGCTTTTTACAAGAGATTAAGAATTAAAATTAGCAATATACAATTTCCTTACTTAATTATCAGTCCTAAATTTCATAAAATTCCAGTAAAATTTAGAACTATCACATGTGGGTCTAATAATTATTTAACTAAACCTGGCACCATTTTCTCTAACTACTTAATTAAGATTATTTACTATATTACTAAAGAAGGTTTCTCTTGGATTATCACTAATAATCAACCGATTTTAGATTTCATTAAACATAATAAAATTAATTCTATTGCGACTTTTGATTTCCGATAGCATTCCCCTTTCTAAACTAAAAGATGTCTTTTTGAATTATTACTATGATTTTGAAAATATCCTTTGTTGCGATTTTGATTATTGGGAAATTCTGATTAATTTTAATCTTTTTAGTAATTATCTTTACAATGGAAGGGATATTTATCTTCAAATTAATGGAATACCACAAGGATCTAATTATCATCTCTCTTAGATAACTTATTTTTGCATTATTATGAAAAAAACTATTTTCTTAGTATTAAATTTGTTTCTAGATATATTGATGACTTAATGATCTTTAATTTCCAAGATTTTACTATTTTATTGAGTGATATATACCCTGAGGACTTAATCTTACTTCGTAATAATGATGATAATATTAATTTCAATTTTTGGGATTTGGGTATTATGAAGGTTGAAAATATCTGCTTTGTTGATTTATACGATAAAAGAAATGATTTTAATTTTAATATTAATAAACTAGTTACTTGGAACTCTAATGTTTCTAGGAGCATCTATTTAAATACCACTTTTAATGAAATGAACAGAATTAAAAGAATATGTAGTAATATTTATTTATCCAAAAAACAAATCGATAAACTCTTTCAAAATTTGATAAAAAACAAAGGATACCCAACTAAAGTAATAAAATTTTATATAAAATCATTGAATTAATCGTATATTTTTGTGGATATATTTACTAAACATTTTTTTTTTGTTAATTTTTATAATTTTCCCACGTGCAAATCCATTTCAGATAAATCCATTGTCAAAATTATTTACTAAATAATTTCTTTGCTAATTTGTATAATTTTTCCATGTGCAAATCCATTTCTGGCAAATCCGTGGTTAGAATTATTTACTAAAACTTCCTTTACTAAATAATTTCCTTTGTTAATCTATACAGTTTTTCCATGTGCAAATCCATTTCGGGCAAATCCGTGTTAAAATTATCTATTAAAATCTTTTTCTTTGATAATTTAAATAATTTTTCTATGTGCTAATCCATATCGTGCAAATCCGCGACTAAAATTATTTGCAAAACAGCCAATTTATGTTTCTCTTTTCTATTTCATATGTTTTCTTAAATAAACATCTATCTTCTAAAACAATTTCTAAAATTATCCAGTATAATATTAACTTGCGCACATCCAATTCGGACTCATCCTTGGTAGCTAACAAATCAAAGCTCAGAATAACAAATCACTTCAGCAGTGCAGTAAGAACGACACTTTAAAACCCTCTTGTTACACTCAATTTGCGCTTTTGTTTTCATCTTTTATTTTCATATTTTGTAATCTGGCAATCTTTCTGCGAAAACATTTTTAAATCATTCTTGAAAAATTTTCTGTCCATGTAAGTTGATCTGATTTTGCTACACGCTTTATAGTCCCTTTTTAATGTTTTTTCTTTTCTTTTATTTTCTGTTTTTACATGTTATTTTGACTTATTTTTACTTTTTGTGATCTATTTTATTTGTTGTTATTTTTATAAAAAAATTTTTGAGTGCTCCTCACATTTTTGTATTAATATATTTTGCTTTGGCTTTATTGATACAATATCGGAAAGCACTCTGTTTTGCGGATATAATCGTGTGTGCTGAAGAAGATATTATATCTTTTTTTCCGGTTTTTTAAATAAAATTTCATCCTTTTTTTTCTCTTTTTCTTAAAACTGTTGTTTGTTATTTTTTTACTTATTGTTTCCCCCCCCCTTTTTTTCCATATGTCTATAATTTTTCTTTGTTTTATTCTTCATTTTGAACTTATCTAATGAGTTCTGTTTACTTGCAGCTTAAGCGCAATAAATGAAACTTATTGTTTTTCTTAACTTTCTTCGTGTTTTCTTGTATGTATGTATTTATATATATATATATATATATATATATATATATATATATATATATATATATATATATATATATATATATATATATATATATATATATATATATATATATATATATATATATATATATATATATATATATATATATATACATTCTTTGGTAAAGAATGGGTGTAGAAATATTCTATTTTCAATGCTGAAAACATACCAATGAATTATAATTAGATTTACATTTCAAAGGAGGAGTTATTTCTAAAATCTTTCCCTCTTTCCCTTTCAGTATAAAAAGCATTAAATGATTATCGATGATGCGTAGAGATATAAGGTATGCACGACTTGAGCATTTTACCTCATTTTCTGTTAGTATATAATGCAGGAACAATCGTCTTTGCGTGTCTTTTCAACATGATGTGATCCTGATAAACTCTGTCGGAATTGTCCGAGAGTGCTGTCCACCCCCCTCTAGTGTGGAGAATGGGTGTTAACTGTTACCACCAACAGCCAATCTTTAATAAAAGCTATTGAAGAAGTATTTTGGTTCACATCTGGTTTATATATATATATATATATATATATATATATATATATATATATATATATATATACATGAATGATCCATTTTGCGAAAACTCCTTGTGTGACAGCAACAGAAAATACATTTAAATCACTCAAGAAATAATATGATAATTAGTCACTGAGTTGATGCAACTTATTCCTTTATAAAGTAAAAATTGTTTGACGAAGGAAGCGAATTACAATTAAAAAAATTATTCAGCATGATATTTATAATTTTATTTTTGTCTGACGATGTCCAACAAAATACATTTTAAATTCGAAAATATTTTGTAGCATAAAGCAGTTGACCTTTTTCTAAATGTTAGATCAAAAGCGATTCTGCAAGCTTCCGCACAAATATTCATTCAAAAATGCATCCTGAATAGAGAAAAAATAGCTTTTCTATTCTTGAATAGAAAAAGTCCCAAGGAAAAATTGAAAAAAAAAGTATGAAAAAAGGAACAGAATTTGTATGTTGTTCCAATACATATTTCATATCTAAGTAATTCTATACTTTGCTTTCTTCCGTTTATGTTGAATTTGTAATTTTATACACCATTCAATTTCTTATATATATATATACATATATGCATATATCTTTTAATGGGAAAACGTAGATGACCAATACATATAATATATATGTTCTCTCATGAAAAGATTATATATATATATATATATATATATATATATATATATATATATATATATATATATATATATATATATATATATATATATATATATATATATATATATATATATATATATATATATATATATATATATATATATATATATATATATATATATATATATATATTATAATATTTATTATTATTTATTCCTATTCTTTGACAATATTTATATTTTGAGAAAATATATAATGATAAATTGAAAGTACAAGGCTGTTTTATAAACAAGCTGTTGGTTTGACTAGAAAACGCGCATTTTCTCACTGTTATAATATGCTGAAACAATAAATAATACCTATTACCAATACCAGAGTTACAAACAGTTTGCATTGATATTTATTATTGTAAAATTATTAAAGTAACAGTAGTAAAAAAAGTTTGATAGCTAAAAAAAAGTTTTGAAAAAGTTTCATCGCTAAAAAAAAGTTTTGAAAAAGTTTGATAGCTTAAAAAAAGTTTGAAAAAGTTTGATACTGAAAAAGTAAGTTATTTGGAAGTATTGTTTGTCTGTTTACATTTAAACCAATTTTGTAAATTCAAAATTTTTAGAAAACCTTATTGCAAACTACATAAGATGAAGCAGTACATATTATTCTTGCACTGTTACTAAAAACTTTTCCTTTTAATCTTATAATCTACAAACTATTGATGGCGTATAATTAAGAAAACGGAAATTATCAAAAGTAAATATAAAAATGTCAAAAACGTAATGTCAGTTTGATCTTCCAGAAATTTTCCATTTCTTGAAATCCGGGGGGCTTTAAGTGTTCCTTTGACATTTTAAATGAAGCGTGTAAAAATAAAGACGTATTTTAAACTTTCAAAATATGTCAGGTACAGCTTTACTCGAGAAAGAAATAGAAAGACAAAACAATAATTTTGAAAAAGATTTTCCGCGAAATGGCCAGTTTTTTTAAACCATTCTTGTGGACAATTAAAATGGAATTATAATTTAACTCTAATAAAGTACTTTGTTATACAAAATTAGTTTTATTAAATTTTGTCCTGTAGTTTAAGAAAACCATTTTTCTCAATAGCTGCTGCTTTCAAAACAACTAAGAAAATGGTAGAAAAACGTTCTATTTCCAAATATGCAAAATGATAAAAGCAAGGGCGAAACCGAACGACTAATTTCAGAATTTAGAAATATTAAAATGAGTAATATAGCGGAGTTATTCGTACCACCTCTTAATGAAATATATTCATTCTTTTTAAGAATTTCTAAGCTAATTTTAATAGCTCTTAAGCCTAAATATTGTTAATCCGCGAATGTTTTCGAAATATTAATCTTTATAAATCACTGCAGCTTTCCTAATAGTTTCGAACCTATTGCATAAAATTTTAAAACATATAGAATGATTTTAGGGAGTTTATTGCTGTGGGAATTGCATATAAAAATAATTACTGACTTCCAATTTTAAAAGTGCAAAAATTAAACAAAAATAGGGAAGTTGTTTTTGTCACAACTAAAGTAAATCCCTACATGACATTTAAGAATTGCTGAATATTTTGATTTTGATATTTTGATGCAATTTTTATTACGTAATATTTTCATTTTCATTTTTATTACAAAAATAAATAAAAAAGTCACTTAAATGAGTGGAAATGCAAAGGATAATATTAATAAGCAAACAAAACGTTGAGTTTATACTCCATGCACAGTGCGCGAAAAAAAATGGACCACCAAGAATAACTTCGTATCTAATGATTGGATAATCTTAATCTAGGACTCATTCTTAAAGGTTCGAGTGGGTGACCTAAAATATGCTAATTATAACGACTACTATTCAAATCCATAGCCTTGTAAGCTTGAACCAAACCCAGAAGACAAGGGAACTCCTGGATCAAATATTGAGAGGAATTTGCCTTCATGGAGGACTTTTTGATTGAACTAACCCGCATTTGCGTTACATGGAGAGGAAGACAACGAGAACCTCCCATGGTTAACCTGACTGCAAATAGGAACCCTTACCCATGATCCTTCTACCACAGAGGATATTTCACTTCAGCACTGTGGATGGTGCAAGCCGGATGCGGAATTCGTATCGACCAGCCATCGCTGGGATTTGAACCCGGTAACTTCACTGGAAGGCGAACGTTCTATTCCCTGAGCCATCACGACTCAATCAAATTGATCAACATATTTAAGCTTAATTTTTTGAATATATCGCATCTTAGTGCGGAACAATCAGTTATGTTATTATATTTATTATAATTATCATTGATGTGTGAATTGATTATATTTATTATTTAAATATTAATACACGGGATTATATTAGCATATTTTTGATCAGTAATTTTTCGAGATTAGTATTTAAACAGTGATTTATACTTTCGTAGAATTTTTGATTCAATAATGGATTATATTTTTTTCCAGAAATTTGCTTTCTACTAAAGAAATAATATTTTTAAAAAAAATACATCTTTAAGAATTTCCTGGATTCTAAACTAATTATAAAACAAATTTAATTACTGTATAAATGAGAAAAGTGATAAAGCGATTTACTTACAAAAACATAATTTTATTACTGGAAGATAAAGTCAATCCAAATTCTTTCAGCAAGGATTTATGCAACTGAAGAATTTCTATAATTCGTTTTGTATAATTAATTTATTGCATTTGGAAATTCGATTATTGTTCAAGGGTCATAGTTGAATCAAGTAAGAGTTAAACTAGATTAAATAGAAATGGATTCTGCTGTCAGATTAAATACTTGCGATTAAAACGCGTTTAATATAATATTCAGTTAAAAGATAGTAAAATTCCATAAATTATGCTTTCAAAAATTTCTAATGACGGACAAAGTTTTGATAAAGTACTACTAAATACTTCAAATGTAGATAGAGAAGAGTGGAACTATCAGTAATAATTTTCCCTTTTTTGTTTTTTCAATTTTTATACACGTCTTGCAAAAAAGGGGATCAATACTGAGATAGGGCGCAACATTTGACTGCAAATTGATGATGAAAGTGCCGTTAAAAATGCGTGCTGAGATTCTAAAAGAAAGTGTGAAAAAAACTCTGACAATTTGCTTAGATAAGTACAACAAATAATATGGTTAATAAATCAACTACTACTTCAATAAATCACTTTATTATTTTTTTTCTTCCTGAACGCATCCACAATCTGTAAAACACTGAAACAGATTAAACCTACTAGGCAGAATTCTGATGTTAGTTTAATAATTGTTAAAGTAGAGAAATTAGAAGTGAAGTTCAAAACAATATTTTATCGCATTAATGACACAACAATAAGCACGTTGCTCATGTCCCATACCCGCAATTTATAGAAATATATCAAAGTGCATCGTATAAATTGAAACTTAAATTTTGAATTTATAAAAAAATTATGCTAAAAAATTAGTAAAAATTTATGTTAAAAAATTAGTAAATATTTATGTTAAAAAATTAGTGAAAATTTATGTTAAAAAATTAGTAAACATTTATGTTAAAAAATTAGTAAAAACTTATGTTAAAAAATTAATAAAAATTTATGTTAAAAAATTAGTAAAAAGTTATGTTAAAAAATTAGTAAAAATTTATGTTAAAAATTTATGTTTAAAAATTAGTAAAAATTTATGTTAAAAAATTAGTAAATATTTATGTTAAAAAATTAGTAAAAAAATTTATTCTTCTTGATTTTGTTTCTTGAATACCTTGATTTAAACAGTAAAAACTGGTACAAAATTTGAATTTTCGGTTCTACTATCAGGATATTCCCCTCTAAGAAAACATGCGTGGTCAAAACTCTCAAAATGTTGTAAAATTTGCCGTGGATCTCTGTGGGAACCCTAAAAAGATCGGTAATTTTTACCGAAACGCTTTGGAAATGATTTTGATAAAATTGACAACCAAATATGATTCATAATAATGTGATAAAACTTAATAAATGTGGAAATATTTCGTAATTTTATCATGACACTTAGAGAATGGCATGAAAACCTCTTTAAATTTATTCTTCAATTAAATTCAATTAAAAATTTACTCTTCAGTTTTGTATTTTTTACTAAATGTGTAACAACAACTCTAATTTTGAAAACCAGAATTTTCTGAAAAACATTACCAGAATGAAAAAATTACCAAATGTATGGTTTAAATATCGTATATTTTGATTTTATCCACCAGAATTATGTTTGCTACCATAAAGTATGGTAATTTTACCAGAATTTTCTCCCTTTGTGGAGTCTCAGGAAGTTAAAGGTTCATTGGCTCAATATAGAATTTGCAAGAGGAAAAAACACAAAAAGAAAAGGGAAAATTTACAAGGCCTTTATTGAGTCTGCAAAGAAATTCGATATCTATATTTTCACACTATATTTGAAATTGTATCAAATCCTTTCTGAGCATATGGCACTTACCATATACTGAATCCCAAAAGATTGTGAAGACAACTTGCGTTAACTAAACTTCCATGCAGAATTGCTGTTTAAATTTTTCAAAAGAATTTTATGAAATGTTTTATTTATTTAAGAGGAAAGTAGACGTTAAAAGTGAGAAATACCTTTCAACTATCCAATAATACAGTACAACATTTTTTTTAAAAAAAATTACGTAGGTTTCTAAATAACAAGGAAATTAAAGGCACTGAGGTCTCGTCGTAAACGTTTGGGGTTCAATCTCTACTTGAAACCCAGCCAGCTTTAGATCTACAAGTATTAGCTATGATGTGGAGTAAGGTGGTCAGTGCTGAACATATTGCCACAATCACGCCGTTGGTCACAAAATTGTGTATACTTTGTCTTAACCTCCATGACTTCTCTGGTTCACAACGAGATGTCGAGGGAAGGCTTTTTACTCAGGTTTCTAAACTTTCGTGGTTAGGCTCATTAATTCATAATTTTGATTTCGTGTCACTACTCTTTTGTTCAAATCATTTTTGTCATATGTTGTTAAATTTTCTTATAAATTTTCACTTAATTTGATTCACCACTTCTTGAGTAGACTACAAAAATGCATTTGCTCCCTTTTTAAAAATGAGTGTATGAAAGCCTGTTTAATTATATAATTTCGAGATATTGTTTCTCAAAGTTCTTCGAGAGTTAGACTGACTCATAGTGCATAAAAATTTAGACAGCATTTCTAATTTTTCTTTTTCTTTATAAATGTTCTTATTCTTCGCATAAATACTTCATATTTAACAAAAACACAAAGAACAAGTATGAAAATGAGGTGACTGCACAGCGGATTCTCTCCATGATTAAACGCCAAAAAATAATTATGAAGTTTCATTATGTGTGTTAGAACATTCTAAATTGTTTTGTTGCTGTTACGCTATTAGGAATTTCTCCGAAAAAATTTCTAAATAACAATTTATTTAATTGCTATTTTACCATATTCAAACAAAACAGTCAAATAACCAGAGATAAGATTGTACTCAAACTTTTAACTGTGAAAAAACCGTCTGTTAACTTTTTTTCCCAAATACGGTCAAATAACCAGAGTTTTATCGAACCAGTTAAGCCCTCCTAATGAAGCTGTTTAGTTCCTTGCAGTTGGGTAAATATTATAGCTGAGAGGGCATAGCGGTCAATCCAGATCGTCCCAGCTTTGACACCGTAGTATTTCCTCCATTCCTTCACATGAAGAGTTTTCAGTGCTCTGCACTCCTTAATTTGTAACCCTAGACCAGGGATGGGCCAACTGCGGCCTACGGGCCAACTGTGGCCCACCGGAATGTTTTATCCGGCCCGCGGATAGAATTTTAACTGATCCATAGCGAATATAAACAATAAACATCCTTTTTCTTGTCTACTTTGGTTAAGCTATTTTTGTTCTTTCTTTTTTAACAAAGTACTGATGACGTTTTTACTTTCTCTATTTTTGTTCTACAAAAACATAAATTGATGGAAATAGCTTGCACAGACAGCTTAAATTGGTAAAATTTTGAAAGCAGGAGTTCTTTATAGAATCGCCGTAGATTGGCGCTATATGAAGCAGTTGTTTCTAAATATGCCAAAGTTTGAGCTTTACAAACCATTACCAGAGGTTAGTTTCGAAAATTTAATACCTCATGCTCAGAAAATCAGTGCTATGTTTGCTTCATCTTATATACGTGAACAAGTGTTTTCAACTATGAACCCAAGAAAAAATTATTTCAGAAGTAGACTAACAGACAAACATTCAGCCTCTTTCCTTAAAATAAATACATCTCACTTGGAACCTCAATGTAAGGAACTTTTAAAAATGAAATCGAAATTTCCTTCATCATATTAAATATTTAAATTAAAACTTGTATAGAGTTTTTTTTTTTTAATTTTTGAAGTTTTAACTTAGCCCATCAAACTTTTTATTCATGATTTTTGGCCCTCGACCGAAAAAGTATGCCCATCCCTGTCCTAGACTCTTGGAATACGATACCCTCATTCACGCTTAGATGCCAACACCATAAAGCTTCAAAGCTGTTTCCATTGTCCAATCAAATAAATTTTTAACGCTTTTGAGACCATGCTAGCTGTAAGTGGTTAAAAAAAACTATACAGTTTTGTATTTATGTTTTTTTTAACCATAATAGCTGTTAACGGCTCCAAAATCGAAAAGTTTTAAAATGTTCTTTACCGTAAATTTTAACAGTAAATTGGATGGACAGACTGCTGCCAGTTAATTTGAAATAATTTTAGAATCAAAATTTTAACAGCGTGTTAAAACATTCTAAACTGTTTTGCTGCTGTAAATAAAGCATTAATTTTCAAATGCGACACCAATTTAAAACTGATATTTCTGCTTTTTAAAAAAAATTCAATTGACCTTTGTCTGAAGCACCCCCCCCCCAACAGTTCCATTATTTAACACATTACATAACCTTTAAACAAAGTTTTGCAAATTTTTAAAAAAAAGTTTCCTTTATTTGGTAAATCGAAAAATGAGATCTAAATATAGAATACTTCGAGAGAACTTGTTAAGAATTCAATTACAAAAAGTATCATGAATTAAACATTTGTCATTTAATCAAACATTTCATTAACCAAATGAAAATAGAGGATTTTTTAAAAGAACACAAAGTATATTTCAAAGCGAATAAAATAAACAGTTCAAACCAATGAAAGTTACTTTTGTAAAAAATCACTCTAGGAAAGTTTGACTCAAAGAATAATAAAAAAATATATATATTTACTTTCAAGTAAAACTTCAAATACTTTAATTTGAATTTTCATAATAAAAATTTCATGAGTGGTGTTTTTAACGCCTTTAAATATTTATTTTAAAATAATGTAAATACTAGAAAGCAAACTAAGCATGTCTGGAAATATTACAAAATGTCCTTAACTTTTAATGTTGAACTGTACCTTTTTTAAAAATATTCCGAACTCACATTTTATTAGAAATAATCTAGCAAAATAGTTAAACATTCGATCAAAAAGCTCATGTTTGCTTAAGTTTTGCATAACTGTTATTATTCAAACTGTTCTTTTTGATGCTTTGGACTATATAAGTTAGATTGAATTAAATTTTATTTCTTGTTTTGATTGTTTACTTATAGTAAAAAAGTAGTTAATTTTAAAGTGAATTTTTAACTATTAGATATAAGCGCAAGGGATTAATTTCTTCATAAGTTCCAAAATAGATAAATATTTGATAAAATATTTTATACAAATTTAGTTTGTATTTTAATACTTAAATAAACAAAGTTCATTTCACCAAGAAAAAAAAACACAATTTATGAATGCATTTTATTAATTAGTTTCAAATTATTTATTCATGTATCAACTTAATATAAATAATGGCATATAATTAAGCTTTATAGAATAAAAATGACATTTTTCTAATTAATTTGCTATGTTCTATTCAAGGAGTTATAATAAAACACTGTCATTTAAACATTTTATTCATTTATTCATTTAAATTTTAAAAAATATTTATAACACTTTAAGGTAAGACAATAAAGTGCAATAAAGGTATTTGAAAATTCATAGAAATGAATTTTTTGTACTTAATCTCTATCAAACATGCAAACAATAGGCTTTGTTATTATTCTCAGTCAAACAGTTTTATTATCAAGCAGTTTTATGAGATTCCTCCAAAGTAAATCAATTCAACGTGTGATATATTTTTTTCAAAAAATGCAAAATTTTATGATTTGCTTTTGAAATTTAATGTTCTTATTATAGGACTTTTATGCTTAGTAAATTCAATGTTTTTCTCTGATCTAATGTTTTCAATTTAATTATGTTTATGACAATAAAATGTATTGTTAATTATAAAAACTTATTTAAAATATCGTATGTTACTATAATAGTTTTAAAATACATGTGAGTATTAATGAAATAAAGTTCAAAATGAATAAAAATAAATATATTTGTATTGTTATAATTGCTTTAACTTGTGTATATTTTTCTGTTACGAATGCTATCTAAGCCCTTAATATTAGAATTTATTTATTACAATTTAGAACAGATATAGATGTAGACCAGGTATATATTTCAGTATCTTCGACAAAAGCTTTTTTATAGCATTCTTTTTTCCAGTTTTAACTTTAATTTTTATATTCAAAGTGATTTCAAAATACTTCATTTTCAAATAAACAATTCTTAATTAACACGAATATTAGTTTTGTGTTCGATAGATTACTTTTTGTAATATTAAGTGGACTTTTTATAAATTTTAACCATTTTAAGAAAAGTTGAAAAATTCCTATGCAAATTATTTCATTAAATTCGCTGTGAAATTGGAAATTTTTTCTGCAAGACAATAGATCTTTTTTTTAAAAAATTAAGCTGTAGATTATATGTTTTGAAATAGATATTTAATTAATTTATCAAACCTCAACACAAATAATCAAATAATAAAAACGAGGTAGTTAAAAAATAGTTAAGACCAAAGTTTTGGCATTGTTTACTTTCGTCAATACTTTAAGTCAATGATCTTCAAAGTTATTCGAATTTCGTTATTCGTTAAAGTTATTCGAATAAATATTTGAATTTCAAAACCCCATATATTCAAAATTGAAACAGCATATACTCAGTTTTGATCAAAATGCATAGTCTCAAAAGTGATGCGGAGGGAGAAATGTGTGAGATAAAGAAGTTCATTGGCTGAGACAGGATTCGAACCGAAGACCTCAGGGTTCATAGTAGGATACTCTAACTTTCATTGTTGTACATCCCAGTCAGAGAGAGAGAGAGAGTTAAGAAGCTTTATATAATGGCCGCCACAATAACGCATGATAACATACTAATTTTCAATTTTAATGGTTCAAAGGATAGTAATTTTTTTTGAAAATATGATTAAATCGTTCAGTTAAAAGATCAGTAATTTTAATTTTTCCTTTTACTTATTTTACTGTATTTTAAAAATAATTAGGCAAATGGAATGTGTGTCATATGTCATTGTGACAACCATTATATAGTTAGCTTTCCGTTGACTGTGGTACATATGTAGAGCTATGGTGAATGTATGGTAGTGGCTCAGGGGATAGTGCTCGCCTGCCTAACCAATGTTGACGATGACTCAAGTTCGAGAACCGATGTTGAATGGTTGATACGAATTCTGCAACAGGCTCGCTTCAACCACACTGCTGACGTAAAATATCCGCAGTGGTAAACAAATCATTAGCTGCCTTCGGGCTAACCATAGGAGTTTTAGAGGTTTTTCTCTTCATATAACCCAAGTGTGGGTTAGTTGCCTCAAAAGGTTCTCCACAACGACTAGTTTACGCCAATACTAGATCTAGAAGTTCTCTTGTTTTCTGGGTTGGGTGCAAAATTACAAGACTACGGAGTGGAACATTGTTCGTCGTAAACACAAAATTGGGTCAGGTGTACAACGTCAGTTTTAAAAACTAATGTAGCTAGAGCATCCTACTACTTATGCGGAAGGCCTTGGTTTGAATTCTGTGAGTAGCCAACGAAAATTTATCTCATTTCTCCCTCCCCATAACTTTTGAGACCATGCAATTTGCTAGATAATAAGTATATGCTGTTTCCATTTTGAATAAACGGGGTTTTCATATTCGCCTATTATTTATTGCCGAGCTGTTTTGACTCATTTTTGTTCAATTTTGAGAAATATTTTCTTACATAGTAAATATAATCTGGGGGGAAAAATACAAAATAACTGATATACAAAAGGAAATTGAACATTTCAATTGTAATTAATCGTGTGATTTTTTGCTTTGAAACCTTACAGTAAATAATTCGAATTAGATATCACATTCCGAAGCAAGCATGAAATCCAAAATTCAAAACTCCAGTAAGTTGGTATGATGAGCTTTGATGCTCTTCTAGAACAGGAAGAAATAATTCCCATACACTTTTAGACCAAAAGGGAGCCAATGTAAAATGATAAAAATACCTAGAAAATATTTACAGTAGCATAAAAAAAAGTACTACAAAAATGCCTAACTTTGAGAAGTAATGACCCTATTTTCCTTAGTAACGTCACTGCTGGCTAAATCTTGGCCATTGTGACTTTGATGAGGGGTCAATTGGCACTTAGGGCAAATATACGGATACTTTCTGCTTTATTCCAAATTGATTTTAATTTTCGGCTGATGTTAAAGACATAACGAAGGAAAAAAGTCTAACTAACAATGAAATTCAGTGGTTTTATCTTATTATATTTTGAAATAAAGTTTATTGAATTAAAATTTTTTTAAAGCGAATAAGCGAAGCTAACAGAAAATTAATTTCAATTGACGAAATGGAGGGGAACTATGCACAGATTAGCAATTGTTAGAAAAAATATCGTTATTTTATTTAATTAACAAAAAGTTATAGCTAACATTGAAATTCAGTGATTTTAATTTTAAGTATTTTTTAATCAACTTTATTAAATTACTACTTATTCGAAGAAATTCTACAAAAATTAGAATTCTCAACACTAGTATTAAATCTATCTTACTATATGCCTCTGACGAGTGGCACTGCAATAAAAATAACATGAAAAAACTTGAAGTATTTATTAACAACTGTTTAAGAAGGACATTGCGTATCAAGTGGTTCCATAAACTTTGTAATGCAGAAATCTTTAAAAAAAGCAAAACGGATTTATCTGGAAACTGAAAAATATAAATTGAAATGGATTGGTCATGTTCTACATTAACCTGAAAAATTTAAAGTAAAGCAATTTTTTGATTGGAACCCTCAGGGCAATAGAAAAATAGGAGGACAAAAAAAATACTTGGCATAGGACGATTTTAAGTGAATTGAAAACAATAGGAAAGAAATGGTTGGTACTTTATTTGCATCGCACTAGAGCTGCACAATGGGCTATTGGCGACGGTCTAGGAAGCATCCCAGAGGATGATCCGAAGAGATGTTATGGCAACTTTGATTCTCTGCAGGGGGGATGGCTCCTCTACTTTGGTAGCCGGATGACCTGCGCGTGAAGTCGAGCACTTTATGGTAGAACAATTAAACAAGGACAGATACCGTGCACCCTTGGTCCCTACTCAGGCTGATCAAAGTGGTAACCCACTCGCTTACTGACCGTAGCCAGTGATGCTTGACTTCTGTGTTCTATTGGGAACCGTGTCTTTACGATTAGTCCACTGCGGTACAGGAAAGACATAAGGAGAAGCAAGATATCTGGTCACAAAAAGTTGGAGATGGAATGCTATTGTAAAAGCCTTATATTGCAATTCGGAAAGGAGGAATATGCATGTACTTACTTGAAGAAAACTAAATAACTAAAAACTATTTTGAATTGAGGAAAAGAATTAAAAAATACACAATCATAAAAACTCATTAGCAACGGTCAGAAAAATATTATTTTATTTAATTAACAAACGAGGTCTGACTAATACAATTCTAAGAGGTTTTAATTTTATATATTTTGAAATCAATTTAATTGAATCACAACTTATTTCAGGGCTGTCCAGCTGCAAGGAGCCCGCGGGCCAGAATTCCGGTCACTGATCACCTGGCGGGCCGCAGTTTGAAAAAGTTGAACATTAACCTCTTACCTCTTATACAGTAACAATTAATAGTTGAATTATTAATTATAAAACAATGGAACAAAAGGATTATAAAGCAATTTGCTTACATTTTAATGGGAAAACTGAGACCAATCAGCCTGAATAAGAAGTTGGCGGGCCGCACAATCAGAGTTGGAGGGCCGCATGCGGCCCGCAGGTCACCAGTTGGACAGCCCTGACTTTTATGAAGCAAATTAAATAATTAACACTAATTTGAGTTGACGAAATGGAGAATAATAATGACCAATCATAAAAACACATTAGCAACGGTCGAAAAACATTTTATTTATTTCTTAATTATCATAATTTTTGATATTTTCAATAATTATTTTATCTTAAATATCTTCTAATAAATATCCTTAGATTCGTAATAAAAAATTATTAATTATTTTTTATTATTGCATGACTTAACTCATATTTTAACTAACGAAACAGGAAATTAATATCAAGATAGCAAGATTTCATATAACAAATAGCAATATTTTTTAATGCAAGCATAGATTAATTTTATAATCATTCAACTACTTTTAAAAGTTTTATGAACAAAACTATAATTGCATTTCATAAAACATTTAGTTAAAAATATTTACAAAGTAACGATATAATTTTAATTGAATAAAAACTAATGAAAAAGACATTTAAAAGAACGAAAAATTTTAAACTTATTGCATGAAAATGAAACATGCAAAGCAATTGTACGTTTTTTTATATTTTAAAACGGATTAAAAGTGTTATTTTCAATATATCTAATTCTGTTAATAACATACAAACAAAAAAATCTTGAATTAACTTAATTTAAATATTTTATCAAATTTGCATAAAATCATAAAAAGCTTCTTAGAAAATTTTGGTTTTCAAATTTTATAATCTTATTAACATTCGACATAAAACAGTTTTAATTAACTGCTAAAAGTAAAAGAAATATATGCAAAAAATAATACCAGCACTTTAAAGCCAATTTATATGCTGAAAATGATAAAAAATGCTCGAGGAAATATTTTAAAAATAGCTTCTGTAATTAAATTACTGTATTCTTTGAAAAGTTGTGTTCTCTGAGTTAATGTATATTTGATTTTTGAAAAGTTCAGAGCTTTTTAAAGCTAAAATTAAAAATAAAAACGATTTTTAAAATTTAGTTAAGTGAGATTAGAAGATTAGTTTCTTCGCCTGAAATTTAATGCAGCTATATCTTTTCAACTCAATAGTAATTGCTAATTAAATGTTCTTGATTTCAAGTTTTACAATGTCGATTTTAATTCTTTTCAGTTTAGATTAAGGAAGAAAAAAAATTTAAATTTGCAATGATTATCGAAAAATATTTAAAAAATTAGGAATGATCAATATTTAATATTTAAAATATATCTATAATTTTTTAAAAATAGTTGTCTAAATTTAATATCTATTATAGTCTAAATTTAACTGTTATAGAAGTATTTCGGCTTTTCTTAGGATACATATTTTCGAGACATATTTGAAGTGATAATTTTATTTGATTTTCGACATAAATGTCTTCGTTTTTATTTTTTTATTTTTGCGTGATTTTGAAAAATGGAAACCGGAGTATGCATGAAATAGATGTTTATATATTTATATGATTATGTATTAATATGGTTATATATTAAGTTAATTTCAGTTAATTTAAGTTAATTTCATCATCTTAAAATTGAATTAATTTTAAGTGCTCCAAAGTTAAACTAGAAATGTTATATGTTTTAAAAGTTTAGAAGGAAGAAAAAAGAAATGTTTTCTAAATTTTTAATTATTTAATAAATTACAATATTACAATTATTTTCAATAATAATGTTCAAACTATAAAGAACATGAAATAAGTAAAATTTTCGAATGTAAACCAAAGATATCCTTTAGCAATGCACTTTTAGTTGTTTAAATACCCTTAAATCTCGTGATATCACGTAAGCAATTCTGTCGTGACTTTCACTTTAAATAGGAATTTGGGAGCTTTAAAAGACATTTGAGCTTTTCAGAGAATTCAACAGGAAAGAAAAAGCATAAAATGCAGGATTGCACTATAGATGTTTAAAATACCGGAATATGCCAGAAACAGTAAGTAAGCAAGATTTATAATAATAAGAAAATCATTTCAAAATTGATATTTATTATTTTAACTTTGTATGGTGTTATAATTATTTAAATACTTATTATTTTGAGCGATGAAAAAAAGGACAATCTTGAAGATTTTAAATTGTAAAAGAAATATAACACATTGAAGTTAGAATTCTTGAATATGGAATTTCATCGGTAAATAGAACTTTAAACGATTCTTATAGTATTCCTGTCAAAACACTACTTCTGTGATACTTCTGTTTGGAAAATGTGATTAAAAAAACTCATTAATATTCTTGAATTGCAATGTATAAAAATCGCAGAAATTTCAGTGCGAACCCAATCAGCTTATTCTTAGAGAAAAGAATTTCATGATTAAAATAAAATGATTATTACTGATTTACTCCAGAAAATTCAGGCCAATATTAATTTTGTTATCAACAAATTTCTTTTTAATTTATTCAGGACGGTGAGACTTAATTTCAACTTTAATTTTTCATATATTTATAAATTTAATCAATAATAATTTACAGTAATAAATTTAAAGTAACATCGACTGTAATTTTAATGGTTCCGTCTAAAACATCGTTTAGCAACACTGTTTTTAAACTCTTTATGATGGCCTCAGTATGGTGTAAAAGTTTCTATTGTCATATCTAGTACGTGCCAGGCACGCTTTATGTATAGTTTATCAATTGCAAATTGTAATAAGCTTCTAACCAGGGAGAAATTAAGAAAATCAACTATGTACCATGTGTGGGGATTATGTTGAGTTCACAAGGAAAAATGCGAATTATGTCAATGCTATAAGAAGCTTAATGATTGAAACTAGAATTTTAAATGCAAATCAGATTACATCAATTTCATCACCATTCATAATTTTTTCACATACTTTGTGACACATAATTAGATCACGTAACGTGAACTAAAAATATTAGGTATAATAAATAAATAAAGAGTTATTACCGCCTGAAAGTAACTACTTATTTTTTCTGTTTTGTTATTTAGACATAGAACAATTTTTAAAAAATATTGCTTAAAATTTTTTTTCCTACATAATTTTAAATACTAAGACAGCTAAAAAAATAACATTCTTAAAGTAAGTAACTTTCAACAACTAGTACAATGGCAAAGAATCTCGACTTAAGTGTAAAAACAAAACCCCAAGCCAACTTGTTGTTTTCACCATTAACACCTGTGCTAAGCTTCATATTATGAACCATTTATAGAACACGCTATTACAACTTTGCGATGATGGTGACCTTATATCTTTTAAAATTGAGAAAAAGAGCCATATCTTCGATTAGCTCAGTTAACTGCTACCTACGGATACCGATGAAAGTTCGATATGATCATACAAGTGTATCACAATTATTGAAAACTTCTATTTTAAACTAAATTTTATCTGAACACTTGCTGTCCGTGGACAAATTCTTAAAATTCTCGTAATTTTGGACACCAGTGCAAGTCAGAATGACCCAGAAAAACACATTTGAACTTCATAAAAAAACATTCATATTTTCTCAAAATAACAGCCTATTTAATTACTAACACATATCGTGCATTTCTGAGGAAAATTGTCACCCCTAAAACCTGCGAAAATCAGACAATTATGAAAAATATGGTTGCATTCTAATTATGTCTATCTTAAGGCGGAAATATTTCATAGCCGTTTTAAATAATTCCACACCTATATCTTCCAAGGACAAGGCAAAATTAACAACACCAACAACAAATTATATTAATTTTCTTTTTTTTTCATGCCTTAGAAAAACAACATTTTTTATTCCAACATTTCTTAATTTGTTTTGATCTAATTATACTTAATTTGATAATAACTGTAATACCCCGTATTCAGAAACAGGATAGTGTACATTTTAATTTAAATACTGGGTTTAGCATTCCTATTGCTGAGAACTATTTTTAATTAACATTTCACATTTTGAAGTTTTCCTGCAAACAAATATTTCAAAACCAACCTAATTTGAGGCCAAAGAATCTGAGAAACGGGAGATTAAAATTCTTTACAAGATCTTTCATTAATTAAATTATAGCACTCATTCCAAACTTCACGTCTTTGAAGTCAAGAAAATTAGATTTATGAATGTATGTCACATTTGGAAAATTTTTAATTTCCTTAACATTTCAGTAAGTGCTAACCTATTAATTTATTTAAAGTACTCTTTTCAGGTACAACGTTAATAAGGAATGAGCCAGTGCTACTTTGCTGTGTTAGTTGGAAGAAAAAAACTTTAAACTCAAATAACTTAACAGAATATTTAGTTTTTAAATAAAACTTCTAGAATTTTTTGTAAAGACAGATTTTTATTTTAGATTAGACAGTCTTAAATAGAAAAAATATTCAAGTTATATTTAAATAGTGATTTCAAATATTTTCCTCATTATGGGTTTAGCTTTCTTCTTATCTAAATGCAAAATATCGGAGAGAATTTATAAAGAATATTAAAAAATTGCCAGATATATATGAAAAATAAAGTTCTAGTTTAAACTCTCAATTGGGGACATTTTTGACTAATTGATATACTTAAGGTTCGATAAACCTTTTTGATTGGTAAATTATTTTCATTGAAAATTGATATTTGAGTAGATTTTCATTAATTATATATTTTATCAAAATATACATAAAACGACTTTTAAATAAGTGCTTAGTTATAGAAAATACTTTAAGCAATGGGAATTTTGCTTTATTTTTTGTACGGCTTTTTACAGGTTGGCCCAATTATGAGTTTACGATTACCAATGTAAAAATCCGCAGCCTTGTAATTTTGTACCCAACCCAAAAGACAAGTGAACTCCTCGATCAAGAATTGGTAGGAACAATGATATAGTAAACTTCAACCTGCTTTTTCTTTTGTTTTGAGGACAAATCATAAAATCAGACTAGAATTGAAAATTTCAAAAATCATCTTAAAAACTCGTATTTGTATTTGAAATTTGTTTTTAATCAGAGATGACGAATTGGACTTTTATTTTTAAATGCATATTCAATTTCAAGACTTGGAACCGTAAAAATCAATGTTTGTATTCAAGAACTAAAATGCATATTCGAATATAATGCAGGTAAGTAATGTAATATTAGTTTGCATTTTCTATGCACTAAAAATATCTACTCGTTATTTGTATTTTAGATTTTAACTGTTTACTTAACAGATTAGTGCATAAATAACTATATAAATGAGTCATGAATAGTTATTACAATATTTTAAAAATATTTTATGTAATAAATCATCATTTAACATTATTTTTCCGTATGTTAGATGCGTAAAATAGTTCAGATCATATTTTAAAATGCAAGAAGAAAGATTACATACCTTTTCTTTGAGGATACTTTCACAATGACACCAAGACTAAGAAGATGAGACTACGATGAGATCAGATCTTTTCCAGCATGCTGTAATTCTCTAACTACGATAAAAGAATATAAACTCTTACTAAAGCAAGTTAGTCTTGAACAAATAGTAGTTTTGTGAACCGTTGGTTGAAGTTTATACATTCAAGTGGATCAACTTCATGACTTTTTCTTTAAAGAAATTCGGATTATACTAAAACTTGCATGGCACAGCAACCAAATAAAAAGGTAGAGCGAAATATGGCTGATCAAATTGTCTTATAGGAAAACATGTGAAAGTTTAGTATGGAACAAATACAAATCTGTAACGTAACCAAATCTGTGTAATGAAACCAAATAAATGTTTTTCTTCGTCTTGCTTCAAAGTATCACGATAAATTACCAAAATGGTCTTCAGAACTATTTATCATTTTACCATTTGTTTGGTAATTTTAATCATTTTATTTTTTGGCCCCTTACCAAATAGTAGAGATTCTGGGGTTTACTTATTTATTTCATTTATTTATTGTAGAACATGCATTTGCAGGCTTGTGTGCTCAATCAAGGCTTATAAAACTTTGTCAAGTTGAAAAACAGGTACAGAGAAGGAAATCACAAGGAATACATCCCGGTTTACTGCTTGATTCGAACCCGCTACCTCCACACCAAACATAGCATTTGGCGGGAGATACCACTCGGCCAGGTTGGCCCCTACGGTTTATTTAAAAGGGCACTTTATTTATATAGTTTATAGGTTGTTGTTAGTAGTTAGTTCATTTACGTCGCACTAGAGCTGCACAATGGGCTATTGGCGACGGTCTGGGAAATATCCCTGAGGATGATGCGAAGAAATGCCATCACAATTTTGATCCTCTGCAGAGGAAATGGCACCCCCGCTTCGGTACCCCGACGACCTGCACACGAAGTCGAGCACTTTACAGTAGAACAATTTAACGAGGACCCATACCGCACACCCTCGGTCCCTACGCAGGCTGATCCAAGTGATCACTCCTCCGCACACTGACCGTAGCCAGTGATGCTTGGCTTCGGTGATCTGCTGGGAACCGTGTCTTAACGATCAGTCCACTGCGGGACTAAATAGTTTATAGGAGTTAGATGACTGATTTATATCGTATTTCTCAATTATAACAAGGGTTAAAGGGACAAGAATTTCTTCAAAAGTTTATCTGAAATATTTTAAAGGTACTGAACTCAGATGTATCATACTATGGTAACTGTTTTATTCATGTTTTATGAGGTTGTGGGATTTATTTAAGTACGCATGTAGGTTTCTTTGTAAATGCAAAAAACGGCTTAGATATAGGAAGCACAATTCTGCGAAGAATGGCACAAGTATACATTCAATGTTACTGCGGGATTCGAACCAGCTACATATACGCTTCAAAGTAGATAGCGGAATAGCAATACCGCTCGGCGAGATTCAAGCAAAACAACCATAATATTATTGGGGTCTCTATTGCAACCGGGTGTTATCCTTCTACCAAACGCTGAGAAGCGTAGAGGTAGTGGGTTCAAAATCTTTGCACTGTTTTCTTCATTTTTATGTCACTTCTTCTGCAATTTGGAAGAGACAAGCAATTATTTGCATTAAGCAGAAGTCCCTGTATATGTATCTAAACCAAATTAATTTATTTATTGTTACACATGTATGGTTACGCTTTAATTTGAACCCACATCCTCTGATTTGAATATCGCTGGTCGGAAGAACGAAACTGGTGTAAAAATAATAATTAATATCATTACTATTCCAATATATTTTTATTTATTTATTGCTATACATACATATGCAGGCTTGTGCGCTTATAACAAAGTACGATTGATTATAAGCCCTTGTCAAGTTAAAAAACGGATAACTTAAGTTAGAGATTAACATAAAAAAAAGGTATTTTAAAATTCGAACCCTCTACCTCTAAGCTTCTATTTTAGAGTATTGGGACAGCCCTGCTGTAGTAATTTTATTTACCCTAATGTAGTATTTATTTAGCAACAGTTCAACTACTGATTTAAATTAGAGTTGTCCAAAAATTTATACATTTTCAAATGCATATTTTTTATAATTTTGAAAATTGGTCGATGTTAATTTACTGCTCACATAGGGAAAAAAATCCAATAACCAACGAAAAGCAAAGTTAACAAATGTTTGCTAAATAAAATAGTGGTTATCAAATTGAACATTTTTGCGTCATCTCAAACTATACTATCACTAAAACTACCTAATTTAACCGCATTTACTACCAAACAGAACAGTAATAAAAGCCATATTGTATTATTAATTTTACCAATGCCCTTTGGTAGAAATGTCTTTGCTTTTTGGTTAGAGGCAGAAACATGATAAATTTGACTATATTCTGGTAGTTTGATCATACTTTTTTTCATCTCAGAGTAGAAAATTTCATGTTTCGTTCAAAACAATTACCTTTCTATACATTTTCTTCAGTAAAGCCTAACACAGAATAGCTTCATATGACGCTACTGAAAAATGAGAACTTTTCTTTGTCAATCGTAAGAAAACAAATCTGAATATATCAATCAGCGTAGTTGTTAGAAAGTTAACTTATAAAATGCCTGTAAATTAAAAGAATTTACTAATGAAATATTACTGAATTGATTTGTTTCGGAACAATTACATAAAAGGTCTGATCTTCACCAGTCAATTAAATTATGATTTTTTCCACTTCCTCCGTAGTGTGTTTTTTTAGATTTTAATAATCTATTTATTTTTTTTTCACCTCTAATAAATAATAATGTGTAACCACCCATTGAATGCACTGTTTATTATTCGAATTTGAAATTTGTTCCATTATTAAGAATTAATTTTATAGAATTTCGCGTATTTAATTTTTTAAATGAAATTTGTATGTTCCAACCGATGTCATAATTTAAACAATATTATTAATTTTTCCTTTTATTTCTAAACAAAAAGGATGTTTTTACTTTTTTTAAATTTCAATTGATTTTATATTGCATTCTGAAATAAAACAACCATTACGTTTGATGATAATTAAATGAGGATATTTCTTAGATTTATTTGCATTGGCGGTTAGAAGTGCTGAAAAAGTTTTAATTAATGTAATACTTATGTTTCTGAATACTTAATGTTTCTGAACTTAATATAATACTTAATATAATACTTAATGTAATACTTAATGTTTCTGAACTTGAAAATAGTTTATTTAACAGATTAAGGCTGATTCTTTCTGACATCAACTAAGATCAAAAATAATCTCTTAATCATTATGATCTCTTGAATAGAATGAAAACAATTTTTTGTAGCTTAAATAAGTCAATATAATTTTGACACCATAAAAAGAATTTTTCAAAAGTATTTTATAACTGATCCTGCAAAATAGCAAAAAATTTATGTTTATTAAAAATATATATTTAATACTACTTTCTTTTTTTTAATTTTCAGTTTAACAAAAATTTATACGTGAAAAAAATATCCCTAATTGAATGTTAATAAATAAGTACCCGAAACAAAACTTTGTTTTATAAAATATGAAAAGTTTTACGGTAAATAATTATGCTAGTCATACTTCAAAAATTTATAAATTGTCTCATACCTTCTTTATTATATTCTCAAGGAACATCTGATTTACTAGATTGAAATATGTTAGAATAAATTTGATCATTTTAAAAATTAATTTATACCAAAATATTTTAATTAAGTCTTATTGCCTAAATTTATATTAAAATTTGCCTTTATTGTTACAACCTTATGAAGTTTGAGTTCCGACTATAAACATTCGTTCATTGTTTATTTTTAGATGTAATTGTGTATCGCAACAACAGCAAACATGCTCATCAACTGTAATCAAGTCCTTTTAGCTGTATATCAAATGCAAACGTACGAACTATAAGTTATGTAAAATGACAACAAAGTTTTTTTGTATGCCCAAAGGAAAACAATTCTTATTAAATTGCCATTGTGTATGATAATGATCTCTCTGATAAAAAAAACATAATTCTGGAAAATAAAAGCAAAATATACGGTATTTAAACAATTCATTTGGCAATGTTTCCGTTCATACGGTAACGGTTTACAAGAAATTCTAGTTTTAAAAATAATGGTTCTTATTGCCAAATATTTAATAGAAAAACAAAATTGAAAAAAATTCAACGGAATAAATGTTTTAAATGGACTACTCAAGGATGGTTCAACGGAATAATGTAAATCTTAGATATCATATTGTACTGTTAATTTTACCGAACACATTATCAAGATTACCAAGCTTTTTGGTGTCCTTTCAGAGCCAGAAAAACTGTAAATTTTACCATTCTTTTTTTCAGTGTGGAAACTTAGATTTGATATTAATTTATTTCAAAATTACTTGCTATCACTTACTCAAAAATGATGGTGGATTACGTCAAATAGACGAAAAGAAGCTTTAAAATAAGACAAAGCTTTCGAATGGTTTTTCATATAAACTGCAATTTGCTTTAAAAACCCTTTATTAGACATCGAATTCACAGAAAAAAAACATTCTGTAACCAGATACTACCTCAAACTCTTAGACAAAACATTCAATTGTGATAAAGCCAGCCTAAATTAATATTCAACAAAATTTTATCAGTATTTATTCAAATGAATTAGCCATAATAATGGTATTGTGGGTACTTGGGGAACTAAAGCTTGGTTTATTTAATGTTCAAATACGAAATTACTCTTAAAATGCCGAAAAATACTTTAATCAAAATGTATTTAACAGTCAAACATCCCCTTTCGCAAATTGACGTTAAAACAATTTTTCAATTTGTGTTTGATCCTAAAAATTTCAATATTTGAACATAGCTATTTGAACATAGTATCAAGTACAAAGCTGATATCATTGAAGTTTTATGTATCACATTGCAAATAATTTTTTTTTATTAATATAATTTAATTACCTAGAAATTTGGTTTAAAATTCGCCTCGAAATAAACGATATGCAAAAACAATAAGTAAAAGCTTATAAATTATTCAAATCTCCGAACAGCTTGAACTGTTCAAGAATTTTCATTTCCTTTAAGAATTGAAGAATTGCAAATTAAAGCTGATTCTTTCTCGGAATGGAAGTTAAATTAAATTATTTTAACTTTAAAGCAAATGTGTGATAGATAGTCTTCCATTTAGGATTAAAATCATCGCAACAAGTCTAAATGCATTTCTTCGAATGGAAAATCTCTGAAATAGAGAAATTTAATCTAATAGTACTCAGCTGTTTGTTTAGATAAAATGGAATTCATTTATCTTTCTAAAAATTCTTTTCCCTCTGGCTAATTGGCTAAGAATAAAGTTTGCTTTTCTGATCTTTTATTTGAAGAATAACAGAAGAGGAGCCCACCAGATTATAGTATTCTTGAATTTAGTTTATTTTCATTGCAGCTTTTAAAAAGTCTTTCTCCACACTTGAGAACATTTTATTAACAATATATTTCAAAATTTTCTTGAAATATTCTAATTTATCATTTCTTGTTCTAATGAATGAATACCTTTAAAAATCAGCGCTATTTTATTAAAAAATTTAAGTGTTAATCTTTTAAAGAATTGATGAATAACAATCTAAGGCTATTACTTTTTTCAGAAATTTAAATTAAATTCGATTGTTTTAACCTAATTAACGTTGTGACTTTCTTCAATTTAGGAATAAATTCATAGGGTGTGTTAGCAAATGTGTTTGCAAGAATGGAACATTTCTGACTTAGAGAAAAATAGTAATCAGCTATTTGTTTAGAATAAAATGGAAGTCATTATCTTTTACAATCAATTCATTTATTTTTTGCATTTGCTGATTGGCTTAAAATAAGTTTTGATTTTAGAATCTTTTATTTTAAAAATAATACCAACGAAATTAATTATACTATAGTATAAATTTGAACACTACTTAAACATTAATGTTAATCTTTAAAAGATTTGATGAATAACAAACTCAGGCTAATTCCCTTTCGGAAATGTAAGTGAAATTTAAATACCATTTAAACGTCAATGATAATTTTTCAAAGAGTTGATGAGTAAGAAACTAAAGTTAAAATTAATTCTTTTTCTGATATGAAAGGGAAATTAAATTATTTTTACTTAAAAGTTAATGTTGTGATATTCCCTTAGATTAAAATAATAGGACATGTATTTCTAAGAATGTAAAATTTCTGTCCTAGAGAAAAATACTAACCAGCTGTTTGTTTAGATAAAATGGAATTCATTTATCTTTTACAGTCAATTTATTTTTCTATCCCGTTGGCTGATTGGCTAAAAATATAGTTTGCTCTTAGAATCTTTTATTTAAAAATAATATAAAAGAAAGTAATCCTACTATAGTATAAATTTAAAAGCTATTTAAAAGTTAATGCTAATATTTTAAAGAATTAATGAATAACAAACTAAAATTAATTCTTTTTTGAGAAATGTAATCGAAACTCAATTATTTTTACCTAAAAGTTAATGCTGTGATTTTTTTTCAATTTATTAATAAAATTATAGTAAACGTATTTGTAAAAATGAAAAATATCTGGCCTAGAGAAAAATACGAACCAGCTGTTTGTTTAGATATGCTGGAACTCATTTATCTTTCGCAAGCAATTCATTTATCTATCCTGTTGGCTGATTTGCTAAAAATAAAGTTTACTTTCAGAATTTTTTATTTTGAAAATAATAATAAAAAAGATAATCATTTTAGAGTATTCTTGAATATAGTTTCCTTCGATTTTACGGCTTTATGGTATACTCATATAGTATTGTATAGTTTCATCAATTTTACAAACTATTCACATTTTTCTTGAAATATTCTAACTTATTATATTTAGTTTAATTGAATATAGTAATTAATTTTAATTTCAGTGCTACTTAGTTATAAAAATAAAGATAATTAAAATTTATTTGTTGAATTATTAGTAAGTGGTGTAAAAATTATTTTTATATAAGCCTTAGTTTTCGAGTGTTACATATGTTTTTCCATTAGCACATTGGGGACAGAGCATCTATATCCCCGGGCTCGAATCTCGGCGTTGACTGGTCTGATAATTCTGTTCTCGGTTCGCAGCGACCAGAATGGTATTTATAACGACCGCAATAGTTATTTCATAATTTTTTCGCTTACTGTGCTTAACTGTTTGAAAAGCAGGCGCCCGTTTCTAAATAACACTATTTTCTGTCAAATAAACAGTTTTATACTAGCACACCAGCTGTCAATTTTTTTCTGTAAATTTTACAGATTTATTTTTTACTACGTGGAATACAAAATTATCGCAATTTTATTAATTATAACAAATTTTATTAATTTTCGCAATTATTAATGTTAAGTTAAATACGATATTATCATAAGTGTTGATAAATTTTGTTTGTTTAGCCAATATATTGATTGATGTAATAATAATTTAAACTAGTTAAATTAAAAAAAAACATTGTGATAACGATAAATATTGATATTTAGCGATGAAAAATCACGATATTAACATCCTTATATCAAACAGAACTAATTTGTAAGCGAACATTTTACTTCAAAGGATTACTTAATTTCGAAACTTCAAAAGCTGGAGAAAAATTTGTAGATGCATAAGCAATTGCTCTGTAAATTTCATAAGAAAAACTTAGCAATTTTTAAGAACGTGAGAAAAATTTTATATTGAAAAGAAAGAATGCTTTACTTATCATGTTAAAAACCCTATGAAACAGTGTATGAAACTACAAACAATTTGATGTGTACCATTTTTCGTAGAAATATAAACACCTATTCTCATGTAAAATAACTGAGATTTTTTTCGAGAATTTTTTTTTCTCCTTTTCACTTCAATTGCAGTTTTTTTTCTTATTATCAGTATAAAAGGAAGTGACATAAATTTATGATTCTTGAAGATAGAAATAATAAAATACCTTTTCTTCAATTCTTTGAAATTTTACATGACAGTCATAAAGCTTAATTCAATCTTCTTTCTTCAAGAATTTCAATAAAGATAGAAAAAAGAATGATCTTTTGAATTCGTTGAGTATAGATTGGATGGAAATGTGGGAAATATTACTTTATCTTCATTTTGAATCCCTTTTAAAAAATAACCCTAGAGTAAAAAGTTTTTCTAAAAGTGTCATATTTCAATCGTCTTACCTGTCAAGTTGTAATTTTTTTTCAATTTACTTCCTTTTATATTGCAAGTTTCAAACAAATATTATTTGTCACTGAAACAAACAAAACCGTGTATCGTTTTTATTGCTAATTATTTTTGTGAAACGTTCATTTATGTGCTAAAAAATAATGTGCTATTATCAATGATTATCTGTTTAAGAAGAAGTGGAGGTGGCATTAAAGGTGAAAAATTATTTAACTTAAAAAAAGCCTAGAAATTTTATCAAGATAAAGCCTAACAATTTTATCACCAAATCTCTTTTCTAAATCTGCCTTTTATTCGGGCATTTCTTTAAAATATATCTGTTTTAAGTAACTTTCTAAATATATGGAATGATAAAAAATGAAAGGAACAAAATAAATTTAGAGTAATTTTACAAATTAAAAGCCAAAATAATCAATAACTTTCTAAAAACAACAGCTCAATCATTTTAATTATTAATTTTTTTAATTCAAAAAACTTCCTTAAATTTAAAGCTTTTGGAAATATCGTACGAATAATAATATTGAGTGAGAATTTAAATACTAATTTCAATAATAAAACATTTCAGAACATTGAGCCCGTTTACTGGAGGAAGGCCCTGGAATACTTTTAATTTTCGAAGTAATTTTTACTTTACTTTTAAAATTTATCACTATAGTCAAACTCTTTGTTTTCAAAAATACTAGAAACTGAACACAGTATTTTCCACAATATGGGCATAGAAAATTAAAACTTGAAAGTGGGGAAAATATTTACAAGGTTATTTTGAAAAAACAACAGTTAACAAAGATTTATATAATCATTTTTATATCCTTTGATAATTATTATTATTTCTGGGAAATATTGATAAACAGTCTTTGGAATAAACAATGAAACTTCGCGGGAACGACAACCTTCTGCTCCACAGTAAAATGGCCGTTAAAGGAGGTTTGGTTGTTCTTAGGGGTTATCTCCAATATTTTAATGTTATCAAATGTTTAATGATTTTTCCAAGCGATTTTAATTTTACTCAGTATCATTTTCATGGTGAGGAAAAGCCACTTTGTTGGCGTCATAATAGCCTGTTCGATGAATAAATTTTAGCGTCCACAAGAATGACCCCTACTGATACTTCCAATTATGAACTTTTTTAAATAAATAAACAACTATTAAACTATTTTTTTGTTTAAGTTTGCTTTTTATTTTAGATAATAAAAATTAGTTTGCTTTAAAAAATGAGACGAGGTTCGTTTGAGATGCTCAGTTTTTTCCAAAATATTTTTTTAAAATCTAATTTAGCTTTACACTCTAAAAATAAATCATTGACAGTATCTGGATATTTACATACATTAATGATATTATAATTTTAAATCATTTAACTATTAGATTCATCGGCATTATTTCTCCTGTAATTCTTCTTCCTAGACAATGTCGATATAAATATTCCAAAACACCATTCTTTTTCTCCTTCAGCGAATTCTGATAATGACAATAAATCCTTATTCGAAGGTTAAGAGCCACCACAAACTTTGGAAAAGACTCTGCTAAACCCTTAAGAGCCACTCTCGGTCCTCGTAAAACAAATCGATTCAACAAATGAAGAAAAATCCGAAAGCGACAAAAGCCATTAGCCGATTGATCGCATACAACTTTCTTCACAATACCGACCGTCTCTTAAAGACTTCAAGTAGGAGAAACTTTGGGAAACTAAGAATCGGGGTACACTTGGAGGAGAAACTTGTCGCCTATCTACTAAAAGGGACAGCTGCAGGCTTTAGATTTGTTAGACAGAGTATCTCTTCGGGGAAAAGTGTCATGTAACAACGAAGAGAAGTGCTATGAAAATCGGGATAATCCTGAAAAGATGTCTTTATTTGAATAAAGATAAATGCAAGAAAGAAAACATAAATATAAATACAAGAAGCTGTATATGCACTTTTTGAACACCCTTTTCATAGAGGCACGAAAGCATCTGCATAATGGATTAAAAAAATAATATTCAAACAAGGAAAAAACGTTTCCAAAATCTGTGAAATCACTATTGCGAAAGATGGTACAGGAAAATTTCAAAACCTGTTTGATTGTCGGGGGAAATAAATAAGGATTGTTTACAAGTTTTGTTTTTTAAAAAATTAAGTTTCAGCAAGTAATCAAACTGGTTTTGATGATTTCAGTACGGTCTTCCTTATATGTGGTTTGTTAGATTTCGAACTTGTTTTTGCCATTTCATCACTTCAATTAGGTTGCTACAAGCAACGTCCAGAGTAGCTCAGCCAATCAGATCTGACGTAGCTTGCAAGTATCCAGTAAAATCTGATCCGAAATTTGATTCATCGTGGTCATAAACCCAAGCTTTAAGGCTGCAGCGTTAACACGCTGTACAGAGCCGCATGATTCGACACAACCATGTGATTAATTACGACAAACTTGCTTTCGTGGAGGACTTTTTTGTTGGAACTAACCCGCATTTGCGTTACACGGAGAGGGAAACCACGAAAACATGTATACATCACGAACTTCTATCTCTTAATGATCATGCATGAGAACGTTACTATCAAAAGTTACGAGTAAAAGTACAAGTACTTTGGGCAAAAGTAACGAGTGAAAAGTAATAAGTATAGATTTTAAAAAGTAACGATTCAAAATTTCATGTAAAAGTACAAATACAAATAAAAAACTGATTTTTAAGTACATTGTGGGGAAATTGCAAATTCAAAGTAATTGCAAATTTCATTAGAAAAATGTAAGAAAAAAGTAAAATTTTTTTAATATAAATGTCTGAAACTTTAAAATACTTGAAAAAGTATTTCAAAATATTTATAAAGCAAATGTATAAGTAATTTAATATGTATTTTTAATATGTATATAAGTAATTGAATATGAATATAAGTAATTTAAATATATATAAGCAATGTAGATAAATTTATATTTTATAGGAATATATAATTTTATTAAGTATTTTAATATTTAACAACGTACAACATAAAATATTTTATGAAACATAAATGTAAATAACAGTACTGATAAATAACCAAAACTTAACAAAAATATTCTTGAAATGCACCGATCATAAGCTTACTTTTCAACAGTAATTAAAAAAAACGTAATTTAACTACTTAAAAATAACATTCCAATTCAAATTGTGATTCTTCTATATTAATTTAATTTCAAATTAATTCTTACGAATAACAACAATTATTTTAGTCTTACAGAGTTTTTGTAAACAGTATTTATAGATTAAAAATAAAGTAAATATAAAAAAAATAATTGTTTTGATGGTAACAGTATTTACTATCCAACGGACGAATGATATAAATTCGAAACTTTGCTAAGCATAAATGCGAATCATTTTGTTTAAAAATTCTTAGTTAGAACATTTTATACTTAAAATATTACCATAACATTAGAATATTTTCAAAATGTCTCTATCAAAGTACTTATTTTCAAAACATAATCTGTTTTTAGTAACAAATTATGTACTTTATCAGTACAAACAAATTGCTGATTTAAAATGCATAATAGAGTTTAGAGTTTGTATAATAGAGTTTGTATAATAGAGTTTGAATAATATTCATACACGGTATAACTATTAATAATATATAATGCAGTGAGGAGATAAAAGAAGCAATAGAAAGAATTAATCACATCATCCCTTTTATTTTGGAACATTTTATTCTAATAATGTGCTTTCATAAGTTAATAATTTCAAAATAGTTCCAAATAAAGTGCTATATCAATATTGATAGACTATCTACTTCATCCCACATTACATTTAAAGCCATTTTAATATTAAAAAGAAAAATGTATTAACGGAAATACAATTTTATTATCAGATTAAACTTTCTTTGCGTTTGAGAAACCATTAGAATACAAAATCAATACTATAATTACATTTACTACTCAACGCTAGAATTAATTTGCATTAATAATTTAATACCTCTGTACTTTATCAATCTAGTTAAAGAAAATACAATTTGTAGTATACTTTAAACATTGAGTATAAATACGCATCAAAATGTATCATAAGTAAATAAATTTACAATTGTTGTTCCTAAATAATAATTAATAATATATTATTTAATTAGAGATTTTGCTGCAAATTATAAATGCATGCGAGTTTATTTTTATATTCTATAGTTTCCTGCGTAATTATAGTTCTTTATTTTAGTAAAATTTATTTGCGAGAGATTTTCTCATATATTAAACCTATATTTCAATAAAAAATTAACTCAATAGGTTTTTAGAATATTAAAAATTCTTTCTAATTGCATCAATTTTAAAATAAGAAAATTGCTGAAGTTTTGCAACTGAAGTATTGAAATGGAATTTAAAAGTCAAAAATAAGTCTTAAATCCTACCAAGACTACATTTTTTTAAAGCTTCAATTTTTTGCTCATGCATTCGCGATAACTTTAAAAAATCATTGAACTAGACACTGGTTTATAAAAACGTGACATAAATAAAAATCTGTTAAAATGTATTACATTTTTGCCAAAATATAAAATTACGTTTATATGTTAAGATATTTATCTTTACACGTAAACTATCTATCTTTGTATATTCGCAAAAGCTCTTTTCTAATTTTTATATAGAACTATTTGTCTACCTTCATGCTTAAGGCTATTTATCTATCATTATACTATCCATGTATCTATGGGAAGTGTATCTAAATGGAACACTATTAAACTGTCTTTCTCTGTAAAACTGTCTATTAATATCTTTAGGTCATTTTTATTACTTATCCTTATATCTTCAGATAAAAATATACTAATATATCTTTATATATAAAAATGCCTATCTATTAAAACTTAGATATTAAGCAATCATTATAAACTTTTTACACTTAACATCAATTAAAGTTTTAAAAACTAAAATAATTTTTTTCAATGCATTTAAAGATTTGCGCTCCATCAATTTAAGTAGCAAAAACACTTTTATCTAGCATGTATATTGTATTTCGTGCTTATAAGTTATGTTGGAAAAAATATGAGAAGAGTACTCCAAAAATTTATAAATGTTACTTTCCACAATTCGATTTTTAAAATAAACAAAATTTTTCAGGACGTATTTTAAAACAAATATTTATATCTAAAAATTATTAGTTAAAATTAAGTGGGTACGTGCATATCACGGTGAAAATATGTATAAAGTGTTTAAAACTATGAATTTTTTCCAATATTAATATTATTAAAACCTATTATACCTTATGTAACCCCTTTTTCAATTATTTCTACTTAAATGTTTTCTGCTTCTTCTTTCTGTTCCACGTTAATTATCATTTTCAAATATCATAAACTTAAAATTAAAAAAATTAATATAAAATATCATATTTTTGTATTGTATCTTTAATAATACTAATGTTTCTTACAAACAACTATTGCAGATAGTTTCTAAATTCATAAAGAATAATGTTCATTTTGCGTTCATAAAAAAGTAGATTTTAGTAATACAACATTCACTTTTGAAAAGAATTGTAAAACTTTGAATCAAGAATTTACACGTTTATATAATTTATTTTTCTTTCCAATAGCAAGCAAAATAAATATCATTACTGTTTCAATTCATTAGAGCAAGTTTACGTTCGTTAATTTTAAACTTTTAATCCCCTCATGTAAGTTGTTGAATGCATTTGATAAAATGTACAAACATAAAGGCTTCGACGCCAAGTTACATTTTAATGAGAAGATCCGTTGAGATTGGATTGGAAATTTACGCTTCACGCGTCACGTGTTACTGAAATGTCCTTCTGATTCGTATAAACAGTCGTTTAGGGATTTACTAATTAGAAATGGTGAAAGTTAGAACCGAACTTCAAAATAAACGAACCAAATACGGCTTTAAATGAAAAGAATTGGCAAAAATGTTAACAGTTTATTTTTTTTAAATTTTATTTCTAGGAAAATGTAAAAGAAATAATTAATTTAACGAGTGTTCTCATAAAAAATATACTAACTAGACAGTTTTAATATTAAATAAAGATAAAGTAGAAAAACGTAAAGTTATTTATAGTAAAGTGAGTTTTCACTTTTTTTAACTTACTTTTTAACTCTTTGGGAGTTCTCATTTCAAACCATTCTATTCAGAATAGTTAATAATTGATTACTGTATGAAAATGATAAATTTGTAAAAATAATTATATTTACAGAGTGGCCAGATAAAAAAATACATTAATTAAACAATGTTAACTTTAAAAACAGAATAGTAGAAAAAACGTAGGTCTGTTTACTGTAAAGTAAGTTTTTACTTTTTCGAACTCACTTTTTAACACATTGTGAATTTACATTTCAAACCAATTTTTCAGAATAATTAATAATTATTTGAAAATAATCAATTTTTAAAAATGATTATATTTTTTTCCTGATAATCCCCCAAGAAAAGTAGAGCAAATTTCCACGTCCGGAAACTTAATTCGTTGTACCTTTGATCACTTTTAACTTTTTAATTTTTTTTCTTTAGAAACATAATTCAAATAACTTATGAATTATGCATGTGAGAAATGCACTATACATTTGTGAATTAATAAATCGTTAGTGGGCTTAATCTGCCAAGCACTTAAATCACTTAGGGAGAGAAAATTGGTCCAAGGTACAAGCGAGGTTGTACTGTGAACCACCATTTGTTGAACCTTAGACCGTTTGTGAATGCTTCTCGAATAACACCTTACCGGAACCCTTAATGATCGTTTTCTTTTGGCACCCCGACTTAACAAATAAAATTCATTGGCAATTGTAAAAAACTTAACCAAAGAGACACATGCTAAACATTTTGAAAATCTTAATGTTGATTTTTTTATCTTTCATAAATAATATTCTAAAATTAGGATTATTTTAGACAGTTTAGACTGAAGCGTTATCAAGTCTAGTTCTGAAAATGTTTTTGGTGTATGCATAAGATGAAAATGAATAAAATCAGCTGAATTATAGTTTTTGTTTAAATCTAAATGAACTAGCATAGCTTCACCTTTGTTAAACTGCTATAAATGCTAAGAATGATTATCAGAGAAACGAGTTTTTTATTGTTAAATTCTGTTATTTTCTTGAATTAAAAAGTTTGGTAGAAAATACGAATAGAATTATTTTTTAGAAATTCTAATATTTTTCTTAATTTATTCAATATATTGCTATTTTAAAATATATTTGTTTAAAAATAACGCTATTTTTTCACTGACATTTTGTTTAAATAATTTACCAAATGCATGACGAAACTACGCAATTATTTTTTAGAAATTCTAATATTTTTCTTAATTTATTCAATATATTGCTATTTTAAAATAGATTTGTTTAAAAATAACGCTATTTTTTCACTGACATTTTGTTTAAATAATTTACCAAATGCATGACGAAACTACGCACTAATAAATAAACACTTATAAATAACACTTATAAATAAAGGATTATTGATTGGTTATAAACATAATTGCAGGTTCCAGAAACCAGTGTTCGCTTGGGGAAAATATAACTCTCGGAACCCTCCTCATCCTTTCAAGGAACGTTCCGCGGAACACCATTTGGGAACCGCTGTTTTATACTATTTTGGAATCTTCATTAGCAACATCTTTAGTAATGTTTCATCTGCTACTTTGCATTAACGTTTCTTTACGTTTCTATTATTATCGTTTTTTATAACATATAGTATTAATGTTTCTTTGCTACAGTTTTAGAACCGCGATGGCTCAGGGGATAGAGCGCCCAATGAGGCGAACCGGATTCAAATCCCAGCGATGGCTGGTTGATACGAATCCGCATCCGGCTTGCACCGACCACAGTGCTGACGTGAAATATCCCCTGTGGTAGAAGGATCATGGGTTAGAGTCCCTTTGCCGCCAGGCTAACAGTGGGAGGTTCTCGTGGTCTTCCTCTCCATATAACGCAAATGTGTGTTAGTTCCTTCTAAAAGTCCTCCACGAAGGCAAATTTCTCCCAATATTTAATCCAGGAGTTACCTTGTCTTCTGGATTGGCTTCAAAATTTCAAGACTACTGAGTTAAACATTAGAAGCCGTAAACCCAAAAATTGCGTCGTCTGTTCAACGACGGTTATAAAATAAAACAGTTTTAGCTATTTATTTTTTTAACTGCCAAAAGATTGCTTATTCTTTAAAATTATTTCAGTTTCAGGATTTCAAACTACTTTTATTCATTCGCATGAGTTCAGAAAATTCGAACGTATGATACATTTAAAAAAATGCGAAATGTGAGTTCTGAACATCAATAAGTCAAAATAACATATCTCTAATATAAATTCCAGATGCTAAAATGAGTTACAATAAATAATATTATGCAGAAGCTGACTTTATTTTTCAATTCGACCATACTATTCCTAACTGAAGAAATGTTAGTTAAATTAAAACTTTTATATACTAATTTGTTTGTTAAGTTTCTGCACTTTTTTCGTGAAGAAATAGTTCTTTGGTTCTTGATCACAGTTGTAGCACCTAATTCAGAATTATTTATTCGAGTAATTTAAGAAAATTTCTGTACTCGAAGCTTCTGAGCCGTGCCGCTTTATACGCATCTTCTCTTAATTTGTTCTACTCCAGTTTCAAGTTTTACTCCAGTTTAAGTTGCCATAGATATAAAAAGTAGAGCGTTTCTCTTTATTTTTTCACGAATTTTTTTTCAAACTCTTGTCATTTCAAAATATTTTTACCACCTGCCATGAAAACAAAAATCAGGAAACTACTCATTAAATAAAACACTTTCGTAAAACAATAATTTTGAAACATGGAGAGTAAGAGAAGCGATTTAGAATGCATTGTAAGACACTTTTCGGAAAAAAATGATTAAATAACAATTTATTAAATTGTTATGTTACCATATTCAAACAAAACAATAAAATAAGATGGTATTCAGACTGCTAGCTGTGAGAAAAACTGTTAATTAACTGCTTTCATATAATACGGTTAAAGAACCAGAATTTTATCGCGTCAACTAAGCCCATTAAATAATGAAGCCACCTATATACTATTATGATCTGGGTACATATTATAGCCGAGAGGGCAAATCTGTCAATCTCATGACCGACATGATGGTGGATCGAGTCCCAGCGTTGCACCACATTATTTCCTCCATTCGGTTCAATTGATTAAACACAACTCAACCACAACCTAACTCCAATGTCTATTACCTATCTAAAAGCGATCGTTACCTATCGATTACCTATTACTCCAATGTCCAGTTAAATTTCTTTTTTGTGGTTTTAAAACCATGCTAGTTTTAAATGGTTAAAAACGATGTAGTTTTTTATTCATGGTTTTTTAACCATACTAGTCGTAAGCGGTTTCAAAACCATAAAGGTAAAAAATTTTCCTTACCGTAAACTTTACCGTTTATTGGATGGATGAATTACTGCCGGTTATTTTTCCGAAATTTTGAAATAAAAATTCCAATAGTGTGATGTAATGATACTGCTAAAATCTCAATACAAATTTAGGGATTGGTAAGTTGCAGCGAATAGATGGAAAAGTCTTTTAGTTTAAAAAATTTGCTTCATTGTAATCAAATTACTTCATTGATAATCAAAAGAAGCACTTTTTCTTCAATTTTTAAAATTCATTTAATAAACTAATTCTAAAATAATTAAAGACAAAATTTTGAAACGAACTTTATCTCAAATGTTTTCTGTAATAAACTAATATTGTATAACAAACGTACTTTTGTTATCACATATATGCGTCTTTAATTATTAAAAATTAGTTTAAAATAGTAAATCTTGCATATAGCCAATATTTTTCGAACAACGCATGATGCAACTCTTAATTTAAAATATACTGTTTTAAGAAATAATTTTTTAACATTTTTCTTTGACCGAACTGTTTGTAAATGACAGTTTGTCCATTAATTTGCTTAATGGATGTCAAAATGGAAATAGAAAAACAACGAATCACTGAAATTTTTCATCCAATTTCACTTTTCCATTTACAGACAATTCTTGAAGACAAAACTTATAAAGTAAAGCCATATTTAGCTTTTCATAAGTTTTATACGAGCACAGAACATCATTTTCTTTAAATAAAGATTATCAAACAATAAAGGTTATTTTTATTCTATGAAGGACTCTTATCAAAACCTTCATTATTCCTGTTTAAAGTACAGCAAAAAAGTTTTTCTTTGGAAAGAAGATAAAAGAAACTGAACATGGAAGTTTTATCAAAGAAAGTTGTGCAGTTGGTAATTAGGGTAATTACTTTTTGGAATAAAATAACAACAAATCTCTTTAAGCCGCAAAAAAGTTTTATCCTAGCTCATGCAGATTTTAAATTTTTTTTTACCTGGTTTAAAAAAGAAAGTTAATAAAGGTGAGCTCTATGTATTCTATAAGAATAGAAATTCTTCTGATTCAAACAATAGCTTTAACTAAGACAAAACCCTTCTTTATAAATATAAAATAATTTTTATTTTATATTTCGTTAATATCTTTTGTTAATTAAGTGTTTTTATGAAAGTGAATATATTAATAATTGCTGTAAATTTTTAAAATAGTAATTAATTTAAATAAAATATTCATTATCACATGTCTGAAAAATTTACCAAACATAGCAAATTTTATTATCATTATATATTTCCGAAAATCATTAATTATTCATTTTTATTGTCACTTATTACAAAAACATTTTATTTTCATCTAATATTTTTATATGAATAATTTAAATTTTTACGTATAATATGAATAATTTAAATTATTATCTTTTTCACGGAGTGGTGTTAATTTAGTCATTTAAAATTTTAAAAAGGAGATTCTTTTAAATTTTTTTATCCATCATCAGAAAATTTTTCAAGGTTGTCAAAATATACTATTTTTTATTAATTTCTGGTTGTTTAAATAATTATATTTAAGAAAAAATAGGCGAAAAATATGATGCAAGTTAAAAATCAAAAGTAATAAAATAATTTTAATTTGCTTGTTTATTATTAAATAACAATAGTAATACTTAACTTAAAATTCTTATAAATTTTATTTATTCAAGGTATGATTGAATTGAATATTGAAATTGAAGTTTTTGGAATTGAATATTAAAAGTTTTGCTATTCTTCCTTAAAGGCTTATTGGAAATAGAATAAAATACTCACTTCCCGGAGTGGTAATATTTATAGGCATTCAAAAAATCTATTATTTCCAAAAATGTTAATAAAAGGCAAAAGCAAAAATTCAAGAAAAATTAAATACCTTCAGAGCAAGATCTGCTTGGGATGGTAACAGTTTCGTTATAAAATTTTGAAAATTTTTATTTCATTTAATCTATTAAAATTATTTTTATAAGTTTCCTGAAAGGAATTATAAAAAAACTATTTAATAGCGATTCCATTTATTTATTTTTCTTACAAATTTCAGGCAATGCTATAAAATAAATTTATTAGTTTATCGTTGAGATAAATTATTATAAATTTTTTAAAGTATTAGACTTTTTTAAGTCATTTATGTACACTGTGATTCCAAATCAAATTACGATACGAAAAACCGGCACCCTGAGTACCGGTTTTTTTTATCTTAACATGACATGGAATAAAAATCTGATATACACTTTTTTTTTCATTAATAATTACAGTAAAATCACTGAATTATTCTAATTTATTAAATATTGCTGTGAAAATCTCGGTATAATATTTTTGGGTAATTTTACGGTCAAATGGATTTTATGGATGATGCATCCAAAGTGATAATTTGACCAAAATGACCGTAATTTGATCCAAAATATTTTACAATATAGTTGAAAATTAATATTTGCATACCTGTATTTTCCAATATTGTTTATTCTTATCTCGACCCGCCATATTCAAGGGCACACGAGAGTAGAACTTACATTCTACATACGAAACATACATTAAACATACATAAAATACAAAAAACTAACAACGAGTATAAATGGCATATAAAATATAAAGAACAATCTGAACATAAAATACAAAGGCATAGTAAAACGCCTGTAACAAAAAGCACAGAACCTAATTTTAACGTAACTTTAACCTAAAGTGCAGAAATTAAAATGCATCTTAACTCTAAAATTAAGTATCAGAAAATGAATATGATTAATTGAAGCAAAATACAAAGAAGTTTAAAATACAAAAGGTTCAAAAAGTCATGGATAACCAGAGAGTTTGACTAAAACAAATATTGTAAGATGAGTTGAAAGAATTTGTTGACACGGTGGAGTGACAGCTAGGTTACATTGTTAATTGAATCTGGTGGATTTAACATGTCCTCAAGTGTAGTGCCAATATATCCCATAAATTACATAATGCGAAAAAAAACCTTAACTGTACGAGAATACTTCTTCAAATTGTGAGATGTAACTTTCAATGCGAGGCAGTATTCTCGTACATCTTGCGACGTATTTTGAGCTAATATAGTACGTGTAACTAATAGTACAAAAATCGTATTCTCAACGAATACATATCATCAATCTGACAGGGAATAACAATGCCTTTTTTTATTTTTACCCAAATAAATTGCTTAATGCTCTTCATTAAAACTTTTAAATCAACTTAATGAGAATTTATGCGAATATTATAAACTATTTTTAGCGATTCTATGATTCGGAGTTTTGACCCAGAAGAAATCCTTGGTACGTAAAGAGCTTATCTTATCAAAAAGCATTAAGCAATGTATAAAAACTAATCTTCTCTGATTAAGTCCTTTTAATTAAGTGATGCTGTATGAAAAAAATAATTTCTCTTAAGAGTTGAAGATGACTTATTACTCTTTTTTATATTTATATATTTTTTTAAAAATTTTCTATCTTATAAAATTGTATGTTTGCTTTAAAGAATGAATTTATTGCTTGTTATTAAACTGTCTCAACTTCTCCAACAGTTGAAGCATGTTTGACTTGGTTATAGTTAATATCCAAATATTTTAATTTTTATCAGTGTGAAGCATTTATTTTGTTACTGAAAATAGCAATTAAATTTAGAAAGTTATTTTCATTTAAATATAATTTTGTGGGATTTATGAGTTGGTAATTTTTTTTCCAATGCCCAGCTGATTGACACTTGTCTTTCAGGTATCAGTTGGACATATTTGTTGATCACTCTTTCAGGGCACCATATTAGGTGGGCAAATGTTACTCCCACAGTAAAGACAGATAGTACAAGGAATGTAAGAACATCTTTGCCATGTCTGAAATCGAACCCGGGGCCTTTCTGATGTGAGGTTCCCTGACTACTACACAGTCCGGTCGGTTGATGAGTTGGTTATTCTTTCTACAATTATTTGCTATTTGTTAACGTTGTTATAAAGAATTCAGTTTAATATGATTGAATTTTAAAAAGAAACTTCTTTTTGTTATTTCATTGTTATTTTAAAATATCAGAGAGTAAGCAAATTATCGAAGCTCCTTTCTTACATAAATTAAATAGTAATTCAAATTTATATTTTGAACTGCATTGTTAAAATTACGCTTGCTAATATTTTTGGATTTAGATATACTTAAAAAGTCACATACTTTACACTCAGTAAAACTAATTCTCATTTAAAATTCTTAATTGAATTCAATTTCTAAAAACGTTGAAAGTAGTTTCATATGCGAGAAAGTAAACGGCTTTTTTCCTAACAATATAATTTTAGTTTTGTAGCTATAATAGTAAATTTTAAAATAGTGAAATTCTTTTAATCAGTTTTTAGAAGTAATAAGCAAAAGTAAAAGTAAAACTGCTGTATTTGTTTTTAGTTTTAAAATAATTAATCACTACTAAAACAAATTAATTTAAACTAACCACATTTGATTAACTTTTGATATAAAAATAGGATTATCACTTATATTTTCGAAGTAAAGGCCACCCATTAATTTCGCTAGTATGTTAGTACTAAATGTCAGTCGAGCGATAAAAGCAATCATTCAATGATGTGGAACGTTATAAATATTGCCACAGTTTTACAAAATAAACGTTCTGGAATATGTTTCTCAAAATAATTTCCAGCAACCTCCACACCGGTGGAATACATATATTCACTAACTCGAAAAGCATTAAGTTTCCTCTACATTATTATAAAAGTCACAATTGAATTTAACGGTATTTACAAGTATTATCTATCCTATAATATCTTGTAACATGCTTTCTTAATATTATTGCATGCAGTTTTTACTTTATTATTATTACTTAAAGTTAAAGAACTTCAATTCAAAATTAAAAAGGTATTATTTAAAATTAGGGAAAATTCCTGTTTATTATATTGTATTATAAAATAGACTCATGATATTATCATATATTATCAGTAGACTTATATAGTAGACTTATCAGTCAGTCAGTACTTATCAGATTTATCAGTAGATATTTTACCAGTAGGCTTATGATATAACTATTTCATAAATTTTATGAAAAGCATATTTAATTACCATTTTTCAATAGTAAATCAGTATGCGAGTTATGTTTACATTGATAATAAATTTCATGTAAATCTATTTTCGGTTAGTGTATGCAATTAAAATAAGGAATACAAAATAGCTATAAGCAATATCTGAAATTAACTTTTCACACTATTGCGCTTTTTGATAAAATATATTCAACAAGTTTTTATAGTTCGTAAAATATTCCGTATTAAATTCCGGCACTCAGGTTGCCAGTACTTTTTACTGGAGTATGTTACGAAACGAAAAATCTCACATAACGTAATTTTTACAGTAATAATTACCGTCAAATCACTGAATTGCTCTAATTAAATAAATATTTTTGTAAAAATGATCATATAATATTTTAAGTTTATATAGTTAACGGATGGATCGCCCAAAGTGCCGGTACTTTATACCGTAATTGAATTCGGAATTTTTCACAGTTTAGTTTGACGACGAATTGAAATAGTAATCGGGGAAAATGATTACCTTTAAATTTTGTGCCGGTATAATTGAAAACTTTACCTGTATTATTGTCACGTTTGTAAATAGAATAAATTTCAATATTTATTTGTCAAACTGTTAATCTTCTTCAGTAAAAAATGATTGAGTAACAATCGTGATGGAAGTCGGTAAGTAAAGTATAACTAGACATCCCTCTAATCTAATTTGTTCATCGTTGAATTCATTTGCATATCAACATATTTATTCGTCATATTTGCACATCCTGTTATTATGAAGATTTATATTAATGTAGATTTAGGTATCAACATTAAAACAGCCGAAAGGCTGAAACTACATTGCAATATATTTAAAATATTAAAATACTAAAAATTCATTATATTCTGAAATTATTCCAAATTATTATTTTATTACTTCATTTTTGACCCTGGTATTATATATTCGTGATTACATTCGTAATGCTTTTTCAATATATTCAAAAATATTTAAAAATAAAGAAATAAATGAAAAAATATATATATGTATATATTTATATACACCAAAGAGCCATTACATTATGGCCACCCCGCTAATAACATGTAGCACCACCTTTAACCCTCAAAACTGCTAACACCCGCCATGGCATTGATTCCACGAGGTGCTGATGGGTAACTCAATCAATTAAAATAATTGTAATTAGATGCCGCACATTACAATAAACTTATAAAATAGCATGTTTGTAAAACAATTTTTTAACTTACAAAAGTCAAAATTGATGTATGATGATTTCTTAATGCTTATTTAAGTCCATCAATATTTTAATGTACTACTTATATAGATTAACAAACATTTTAAATAAGAAATTTTTTCCATTCTTATTAACGTGTTGGCTCACTATTAAGCGTGTATTGAAATAATTTCATTCTGAAAATAACTAAAATCGACGCCAACATTATTCTACACTTGATTGTTTTAATTTTAATTTGCATTTAATCTTTTTTTAAGTTCTTTAGTTAAATGATTCGTAAAAAAAGTTTTAATTAATTAATTTGTTAAAAATTGTCTCTTTATTAAAATCATAAAACTATTTATGTTCGAAACATCCATTAAATAGAAAAATAACAATATGATATAAATTTTACATAGGATAATATCTTGCCTGTTAGAAAAAGAAGTTAAACTATTTGTCAAGTTTTTTATTCCTTCTTCGCATCTCGGCTTCTCTTAATTGACACTCATGAAAGCAAATGACCCCTTCCAAAGATTCGAGAGCGGAGAAATATGTACGGTCACATGAAATAGATCAATCACTCTGTAATACAGAATAAAAAAATATAAATTTAATGCCATAAAATAGACGTTATAAATGTCAGGTTATTAAAAATCATAAAAAACGACACTTTACTTTTATAAGTTTTAAAACAAAGCGTCACATCATTCTTTATAAAAACTAAAAGCTTTTTTTAGCTTCTGATTCCTAACATTAAAATTAAAACTAAATAAAGATATGGTTACTTTGAATTTTTTTCTCCTTCTTTGCTTTAAATTTTACAAACACATAAAAAAGATGCTTCACATAAATGATGAATAATAAAATAGTAAGGAATAAACATAAATAAGTATAATTATAAAAAATAAGTATGAATAAATATTAATTGTAAATAAATTTAAATAATATATTGTTAGTCAAAATATATTAAAATTTAAATCACAACATCATTAAAATTAATCTCATAAATATAATAATTTTAAAATACTATTTTAAATGTTTTTAAATCATTTAAATTAATTTCAGAATCAATTATACTCAAATAATCGATTTCACATGCTATCAAATTTTAAGCGATAAAATAAAATAGTTTTAATAGCATTTGCAAAAGCAGGTAGTTTTTCTATTCACTTTCTGGCTAATTATTGAAATTCAGACATTTGTGATAAAATTTGCAACTAAATGAAATGTATAAATTTATATTAAGTGATTTTTAATTGTCTATAACAGACGTACTTAGTTTTTTTTCAATAATTTCTAATAATTAGTTTCATATATTCCTATGAATAGATTTTACAGTAAAAATTTGATATTGAGAATAGGTAATACCGAATTATTAATAATTAGTTTATTTGGTTACTAAATTTACATTCTAATTAATTTAAGCAAGAAAGGAACTTGAAATATTTTCTCAGAAGAAACTTCTAATTTATAGATTTTGAGTAATTTAAAAGAAACTGATTAGAAATAATTTCATAAAAAAAGTAGTTTTAGAATGAAATTAAATTAGCATTATAATCTCCTTTCATTTCCATGCATGTTAGTAATGCTGAATATCCATTAAAACAGTACTTTTGTTTAATATAATTTCCATGCCATTTAAATAAACTGAAAAGCATTTTCTTATAATAAACAAGTAGCTTAGAAATTATTTGATGCAAGACATTTATGAAACAAGATAAATATCCTATTATTTGCCTAAGCAAGTAAGTGCACGGAGAAAAAAAATTACAGTACTGTATGGTAATAAACTTTCTGTTAAAGAGAACCATCATTCCGATTAGTATAACCAAATTATATGGCATTTCAGAGAATGCCATACCTCGGAAGAAACTTTTCGCTAATTCTCTTTTGCCTCCATTACTAATTTAAAATTTAAATAAAATAAAAAAGTTAGTTCACAGGCAAACCTCGAGTAAGACAGGAAGTTTAAGTTGCAGCAAAAGAAATTTCAAGAGTATCAAAATGCAAACAACTTTCTGAAAGAGACCTTCGTAATCTTAAGTTTTCTTCTCATAATTTGCGACGCAGTGGACTTGATCGTAAAGACATGATTCCCAGTAAAACACCGAAGTCAATTATCTCTGGCTGCGGTCAGTGAGCGGCTGGTTGAACACTTTGATCAGCCTGGGTAGAGACCGAAGGTGTGCGGTATCAGTCTTCGTTAAACTGTTCGACAGTAAAGTCCTCGACTTCCGTCTTCGGGCTACCAAAGCAGGGGAGCCATCCTTTCTGCAGAGGATCAAAATTGCGATGGCATATCTTTCGATTATCCTCAGGGATATCTCCCTGACCGTCGCTAGTTGCCCATTGTGCAGTTCTAGTGTGACGTAAATAAAGTAAATACCTATCTTCTCATAATTTATTTTCAATTGGATATTTTAAAAATTTATTTTCAGTACTTAATACTTAATGGCATACTCTAGGTTAGCCTAAACTCACTTTGTCTTTCTTTTAAATTAGCAATGGAGGTCAAGAAAAATTAGCAACGAAAAGTTTATCCACTAGTATGGCGTTTTCTTAAACCATACATTTGGTAATTTTTTATATGATATAGTAACGGCGGTTTACCGGAAATTCAGATTTTTAAAATAATAGATCTTATTAAAACACATTTTTTAAAATCTACAAATTTAAAAAATTAATTTGGCTGAATAAATCGTTTTAATACCATACTCTAAGGTATCATGATGAAATTACCAAACATTGAAAAACATGAACAGAAACATTGTAAAACATGGAAACATGGTAAATTTTATCATATTCTGGTAGTTTTGACGATACCTCTTTTACTCAGTGTAGTTTGTGAGACATTCTTTAGAAAACAGATAATAAATTTCACTTAATCAATTTCAAAGTGATTTTATGTATTTTCTATTTCCCTATACATCACAAAAAAGTTTTTATTAAGTTTCAGATAAATTAAAAAACAAAACATTTGGTTTCAAAATTATTTCAGAAAAATAATCTTGTAAAATATCATTTTGAATAAGGAAAATAATTGTGTTTTAATTTCAAAACAAATTCCTGAAAAAAATTTGGAAACATCTAAACTATATTTTCCGAAAGCTAGTTTTTTTAGTCTATACTTTGAAAAATTCCGGACCAAATTACATTATGAAGTATTGGCGAGAACATCATCTGTAAAAGCTATTTTACGGTAAAATCCATTTTTCAGTGAAATATTATACCTTTTTATACAGTAATACTTACTTAATTATTTAATTACTGTAATTATTACTGTAAAAATAGCTGTATATCATATTTTTTGGTTCATAACATGCTTGGATACAATTGGAGTTTACGGTAAAAAGTAGGTACCACCACCTGAATGCCGGTACTTTTTACCGTAATTCGATAAAGATTTTCTCACAATATAGATTCTTTTCCCTAACACAATTTTCAAATTTTTTTTTCTGTGGAAAAAAGATGTATGTTATTTCCTTATATTTTACTATTTCTTTTCTTGTTACTTAAATTTTTAATATTTTTTTATTAATAATAAAATACTACCTTTGCTAATAATTTATTATTATTTATTAGTTTTCTAGATGTTTTCACCTGTTTTATTTTGAGTCATATGACGCCAAGTATAATGTAATACTTAAAAAACTTAAAAATTTAAAGCAAAAAGTATGAAATGCAGTCTTGAAAGCAGAAATAGCAATTTTATTTTCTAAAAAAGCATCGTCTGAAAACTCAGATATTTTTGTTAAACTTATTTATTCGAAGATTTTAAAACTGTTTTCTAGATTCACATTTCTTCACCTTGCGTACAGGTTTTCTGGACTTCTATCAGAACTTTTAAGTTAAAACTTAGTAATTGGTTTGAGTATAGCATGTTGCTTAAATTATTTCTAGAATTTGAACATAGATAATTTTTTTATTGTACTGGGTTCAAAATAATTTTTAAATAAAAATCCAAAGAACTAAGATTCTCTTTATTAAAGAATACTTTTAATTTTTTAGTTCCTTTGAGATAAAACAGTCGTAAAAAGCGTATATTTGACTCCCTATTGCAAGCCGTTTTACTAATATGATTTGTATGACTTTAATCTTACGCGTAAGACATCATACTATCTTTTTCCTTGAACGTTCAGCTAAAAAAAAAAAACTAATGATAAGCGTTCTTTGCATTGTTTCACAAAAGTAGTTGTATTTAAATAATGTTTGTGCTAATAATAAACTCAAATAAAGAATTCGTATTCCTAGGTAAAATTTTACGTAAGTTATGAAAAGTCAATTAAAGTAAGGAAAGCTATAAAAGTTGTACACTGACGTTTCTTCGATGAAATTAAAACTACCTGAACACCTAAAAATTAAATCGATATAATACTAATGAAACTATTTTGTATCAAACTTTTGTAACATTTGTTATTTATCGCAAATAAATTTTGACCAATATATTGGGATGTATGGCCAAATATAAACAATTCGTTTCATTTTAAATAACAAGCTTCGTTAGTCTACACAGTTAAAATTTTTCATTCCAAAATTACGGTAAAACTACTGACAGCAGTCTGTCTATCCAATTAACTGCAAAAGTTATGGGAAAGAACGCTTTAACCCTTATGGTTTTGAAACCATTTAAAACTAATATGGTTAAAAGACCATGAATACAAAACTATACTGTAATTTAACCATTTACAACTAGCATGAAAACACTTGGCTTTTTGAATGAAGCAGCTTCATGGTGCTGCCATCTATGCATGCATGAGAATTTCGTATTCTTATAGTCCAGGGTCACAAATCAGAGGGTGCAAGACACTGGAAACTCTCCATGTGCTGAAGGTAATGGGAGAAATATCGTGGTGTCAACGCTGGGAATTGGACCCGAGTTCTCTCGGTCATGCGATTGAAAAATTAGCCCTCTCGTCAATAATATATACCCAGCTGCAAGGGACTAAGTGACTTCTTTAGGTGGGCCTAGTTGGTGCGATAAAATTTTGGTATCTTAACCGTATTAAGTGAAAGCAGTTAATAAGTGGTTCAACTCAAAATTAAAAGTTTGACTACCATCTTATGTGTGATTATTTAACCGTTTTGTTTGGTTATGTTAAAATAACAACTAAATAAATTGTTATTTAACGATTTTGCTCGACAAATTTCTAACAATGTACGTAATTAGTTAAACAGAAGTAATTCAAAATTTGAAAGGGGAGTTGAAACGAATAGAAAAACTAGATTTGAAAAGTAAATACCATCGAGTATTTACTCTAAAAATCTAAAACATCAACTCATATTAAAGTCAATAGGGACACTATGTAGGTATTTTTGATCGGCTTTTCTGCAGAACCTATTATTAGTTTATTTCATGGGATTTTTTCTAAATTTTTATTAAATTTAACTTTAGCCAGATGTCATCAAGCAGCAGTAATTGTGAAAACTTAATTATACAGATTTGGAAAAACATTATGTCTGAAATTTTTGTTTCATATCCCTACATAATTTCTTATTATAATTTTAATGTCATTCAGAAACTTTAACTACTATATGTAGTTTATACAACATTAATATGATTCAATTAACTACTACACTTAATTTCAGAAAAAAGTAGATATCTACTTTTAATATAATTAAAGATTTAAAAATTCTCGCGAATGATTTTTGAATTAAATTGTTTGATAAAAATAAAATTTTGCTTAAATTATTTTTAATACACGTTTTACAAATTTATTGTATGCAAAGAGAGTTTAGAAAAAACGCCTAATTTGTTTTTGTACTATAAAGTCAAAATGATTAGAATATATACATATTTTTCCAAACCTTTATCAAATGACAATCAATATAAGGACAATAATCATAAATAAATCTAATATTTAACTCTTTCAGAAATTGAATCACTGTCTAGAAAAATATTATTATTCATAGAATAATGTCTTTACTCAACAAAACAGTTCACTAAAATATAAAATTCTAAAACCACATGAAGAAACGTCATAAAAATAAAATAAAAAAATAAAAACTAATAAATAGCATTACATTTTCTTCTGTCAGTCCAATTTCTGCCCTACGAAGTTAAAAAATAAAAATTATTCTAAAAGATTATTCTCAACTTTTTATTGAATGTTTCGAAGAAAGTATATTGAATTAAACTTTAATGCTATGACGTGAGGGTGCACAGAATTATGGAATAGTTTTTCAATCGTATCCTGTCATTCGATGATCATAAATTTCTTTTGCTGCTTTCCATATCGCTAATAAGAGAAACTAAATTGGATCGAGATGGCGGAAAAAAATAAATTCTGTCAGATTCGAGAAAAAGGCGGTCATTTTACATAAGATGAGTTTTTTAAACTTCAAGCAAAAATGAGATGAGTCCGTTCTTAAATTGGATGCCATGCCATATATGAATCTGACAAGTTACTGCATCCATTGAAATAAATAAAAAATTGTTTACCATTACAAACAGGATTATTTAAATTGATTGACTTAAGTTGAAAAACTTTGTTCGAAATAAGTTTTAATAATAAGAACATCCGTGTTTTAATAATAAGAACATACTGAAATTACTCTGGGAAATTTATTTAAGTACATATCTTAATATTCGTAAATTTAATTTCAGAAGTTGTTAAAACAATGTTTTTTCCTTTATGGGATTTAGATAGAAATTCTGAAATTCAATTATCTTATTTTGTAAAGCAAATCATATTATTTTTAAAAAAAAACTCAGATTTTGTTTTGTTTTATTGTATAAAAGTTTAGACAGTATGATTCACAAACATTCACATTTTCTAATTTTTCCAAACCTGTATGTCTTCGTTTGCGAACAATTCCTGTATTTTTTAAACATAAAATTGTAATTAATTACAATTGTTTCATTATTAAGATTATTTATATTGCTCAAGTTTGCATGGAATTAGATATAGTACATATAAAATTTTATAGAACATATTACCATAATTGAAATCGAAAATTACATTCTGTTTCTACGTAATTTATTGAGCAGCTTCAGAAAATCTATTTGCCAAATTTACTCACATAATTACTTGGGAACACATTTACATATCTTAGTAGCAGAGTCTGTCGTGAATAACTGCACTGAGTGAAATTATTAAAATTTTCAAAATATATTTCTATTAAAAATATTAATTTGAATGTAATTTTAGAATATTTCAATCTTGTTATAAAATTACAAATTTTTCACAGAATAAAAATTAGTTATTATAATACTACAGAGTAATTTTTCCCATTTAACCTAACTAATATATTAATAATGTCATTCTGATACATAACAAGAGAAAATTCAACTGAATCACAACCACCTTCACAACAGAGATTCGAACCCTGGCTCTTTATAATGTGCAAGCTGTATGGTATAATGGAGTTGAGGATAAATTATTTCAATTGGACGTTATATTTTCCCTTTCGAACTATATTAAATAATATTTTTAGTTCCAATTGTTCACAAAATATCTTGTATTATTTCATTCGACATCGTTTTATTTTTTATGGTTAAACAGCCTGTTTGTATAAGTAAAAAGTAAATAAACGTTCGACTCCACATGCCAGCGTGTTTGGTCGCAACACAAATAATATCTCTTAACAGCCAAACTTTTTGAAGGAATTTTCTCACTATTATTAGCATGGTTGGAATAAAGCTACAACCCATACTAACTCGGAAGATCATTTTTTAACTATACAAAACTCTAAAAAAGTCTAAAGTACTTTAGTAAATTTGGACAAAATTGCATTTTTTGAGTATATTTACAACACATGTACTGACTGTTACATAATAACAGATTAAAGGGAACAAAATTGTTTGACAGAGTCATATATCTCTTCTGATTATGTACCATGAAGATCAGAAGAAGTGAAGTATTTCCTCACTTCTTTAATGCCATGCATAAGAACGGATGCTTACTACTTTTATTCTTATCTCAAATGCATTTACAACACTTCTATAGTTAATTTCTGTTTCATTGGTGTATATTCGATTCTAACGTATATTCCTCCACTTACAGATGAATACCACTTAATACAGATGAATGTGATATCTTAACCATGCAGAGATGATGTGAAACGTTGAGAACTGTCGGTAACTGCTTCCACAATTCCTTGTAAGGTCTTCCATTTGGGTTGCTGAGCTTCTTCAGCAGAACCAAGGTGTTGACCTTGCATGGTCAATATACAACTGTAATAAGCTGTTACACTTTACTGCTCAAATATTCTTTACTCGGAATAAAATTTGGAGCTTTTTCGAGAGCATTTGTTGCCACTTTGACATTTCCTTTCCTATTTTGAGATAGTTTAAAACTAAGCAACCTCTTTATACAGCTACTAACAAAGATCAAAATTAAATCTATGAATTTCAAACTTACCCTTCCTTTTAGGAATTTTCATGTTTAACAATTTCAAATGAAAGGTTTAGTTAAGCATTTCTCCCCAGAAAATGACTTTAAATTAAATTTGAAATGTAATTGGTTTAATATGTGATTGGTTACAATATTGCGCACTTATTTATATTTTAGGTTCGATCACGAGACAATGGGATACCTGCAAGTGACGTAATGACGGTATCTCGATCGTGATTGGTTGCTGAAACGGGGTATTTATTTACGTTAGCAACTGTTCTTTCCATTCTATTTCGAGAAAGTCAAGCCTGCCAAGTATCAATTTTCTTAAGTGACACATTCTATATTCTTTCCCAAATATTTCAATTCTTTTACTATATATTTCTTACTTAACAAAGACAGGCGCGAAGACATGAAAAACATAGACAAACTAATTATGCATCAAAGTTTCCATGCGCACAAAACAAAACTACATCACGGTTACAATAAATAGATAGCAAATAGCATACAGATCTAAGTTAAGTAGAAAACGTAACTTGTTCAACAATGTATTGTTGTAAATGTAACACTTCGCGTTAATTAATATTCTAACTTGTGTAGAAAAACTAAGCTTCTTTTCAAAACGCTATTTCGCGTATAAACAATCAACTAGTGCTGACGTCATAGGTCACAAGTATGGATATCTGTGATCTTCTTCTTCTTGAAGAGCAAGTACCCCGCTAAGATTTGTGTACTTAAGATTTAAAATTGTTGCTGGAAGACGTTAAATCTTATATAATATATTTAAAATGAACAGAACTTAAAGGCGTTCCTATTAACTTTCAACACCTTTCATTTCTCTTACAAACTGGCTTTAAATTTTGCACATATATTCTCTTTAACAGCGATTATACACGTTCCAATATTGCTTAGTTTTCTCGCTTAGATACTAATTTTATACCACCAAAATATACATTTTTGTTTTCATTATTTTAACGAATTGGAAGGCAAATATTTAAGAAAGTCATTGACAAACTTTGTGCTTTTACTCACATATCTTTATACTGCGAGCTTTGAAGAAAGTCACTGGTAGAAAATTAAGGGGAGGGTAATAGAAAACACTTAAACAAGCAATTTTTACCATACAATGCATAGGCCGAGAGCTAGCGGAGAGCCACTCGGAGGAATCCATTTTTTTCACATACAAGAACAAAATAACAAATGGATAGAGGAGATAATAAACTAATTTGACGTAAATTAAATGAAGTACGCGGCTAGCTGCATCACTGGTGTAACACCTACATTATCACTCTTTTGAACAGTTTCTGTAACTTTGTCACACCTGTTGTCAAAAATTTTAATCTAGTAACTGCTATATTCATTTGGTTTTTTGTTCCTTCATGTGATAGTAACGAATACCCTTTAGTGATTCATTGCTTGCTCTCTGCCCATGCATTGTATCGTAAAAATAGCTTGTTCTGATGCTCCTATCACACCGTAAATATGTGTCCTTAAGTTCCGAAACACCCTGTATGTACACTGCTTGACAATAGCAAAGGAGCAATAACATTTTTCGGAATAATTAATAATACTCTTTAAGTGATGAAATGAAAACGAAGTACATATTTAGTAAAAACAATGCATTTAGTATAATGCGAAATGGTTCAGATAGAGACGTATAGAAAAATATTAAAATTAAAAATACAAAAGATGCTCATTGGAGGATTTCAAAAGAGTCATACAAATGGGTACTTTTGCCTGAATGATACAGAAATCACTACTTTAATATGATGTATGATCACCTCGGACACTATTGCACACTTTGTATCCATTATCCCTGCTGTCAGCTAAGCTAACTATAGAAGATTTAGGATATGCCCCACTCCTCTCTCCAGGTGGTTTTCAGCTCTTGCACTATTTGGAAAGGATGTGTTCTATGGGAAAGACGTCTACCAAGAACATCGCATTCATACTCTTTAGGATTTAAGTTCGAGGAGTACGCATGTCATGACAAACAATCAATATCTTTACTTTCTAGTCTGTGTGATATCTCAGCGCACTTGTATGGCCACGTATTCTCATCCATAAACAGAAAATCTTTATCCTACCACATTCCTGAAAAGACAAATATAATCCAGACTAATCTATCTGCAATACCGCTGCGATGTGACGATCCTCGCAAAAAGATGTAAAGCTGTTTTCAGACACTGTGCATGATGCTTGTCCACATCGGCACGCCTGAGCCATACCGTCACGTTCACGAACTCTCTCCACACCAACTGGCAGTGAAAATCACACATCATAGAGAATTGGAATTCATCGGAGAGCATCAGTCTGTGTCACTGCTGGTTTACCCAACCAATACTTTCTTTACACTATCGAAACATTCTAGACGGTGACGTAGTTAAAGAAGGATGCATCGAACCGGTATTTTTGCATGCAGACCCACTTGATTTTATCGCCGTAAGATGGTTTTGGAAACATGTGTACCGGTAGTGGTTGCAAGATCTGCAGCTATCTGCCTAGGAGAGAAATTTCGGTTCCTTTTTACTTCTGGGGACACATATTGTTATTCTTGAGGTGTGGTGTTCCTACTATGATCACGAATATCCTATTGCATAGCATTTTCACCTTCGGAGGTCGTTTTTAATTGCATGATGACAATTATTAACACTCCCATTACTGCGGTCACAGTGGTGATATTTTGACCTGCTTCCAATCGTCTAACAGCTCGTCCATGAACGTAAGAACTCAAATGATATCTTGCTGGCATTTTGCACTTAATTATTATAACACCACATTGAATTTCACAGAAATAAGTTCATCTACTTATGGTGCTATTTTGGCCAATGTACCATAAAAATAAATGAATATTAAGGGGTAATAAATCATAATAAAAATTATTAATTATTTCGTTTTAATATTGTGCGCCAAAAGTAAAAAATATGAAAAAATAAATTATTACAGCAATTATTATTAAATTAATTTTAGCAGTGAATAAATGAAATTTATGGTTGATTGAAATTTATTGAAAATAATTATTAATTGAACTTAGTTTCAGTTGTAGATAATTTAAAATTTAGCAGAACAGGTTTACTTAGTGAAATTATTTTTATTAAGCGACATTTTTTGTCAAATGAAAAATAATGAATTTATAGATCGAAACATAATCAGTATAATGGAAATTCTGGCGCAGTCGCTATAAGAAATAATCATCATTGAGACTATAAAAAGTCAGTCAAAAGTTTTTTTATTGATTTTTGAGGGAAGACGAAAGCTGTTGTGATTGAATGTGTGAACTGCTTTTGAGAGCGATCCGAAATATAAGGTGGTTGTCATCCCGGCACTAAGGAGCCACCACTGGGAAAATCATCTTCTTCGAAAAATGAACGAGAATCTTCAATGGATAAGGAAAACACTGCTTCACGGGGACTACATCCCAAGGCATGGAGGTGCTTCTACAACCGCTAGGTAGATTTGAGAAAACAAAGTGAAGACTGCAAATACAACCAAAACTCCTGCAGATACCTCATTCGTTATGGTAGCGAAACATCTTTAATCCCCTGGCTGGAGAACCAAGACAAAAATATAGAGTTGCAGATTTTTTAAGTCACCTTTCTAACAATTTGTGCCTGTCAGACTAACAATTTCGAAGCGATAGAAATTGAAGAGGAGGTTTTAAAGGGGGAAAGGATAAAAATTGCAAAATTGTAATACAGTGACTCGATTTCACAGTTAAATACCAAAAATTATGAATTTCCGAAGAGTCCTAGTATTTTTAACATATACATATAAGTTAGTAATGGAGAAAAAGAATAATAAAAGTATACTTCCTGTAAGAAGTTTGTCAAATTCAATTGTACATCTCTCAAGTACAATACATTTCCTCATATCACATTCTCTACAATCACATACTCTTCACTAATTACTTTTATCATAAAGCATAGTCAATTTTCGTGAAATCTAGTACAATTCAAATCAAGTTGATTTGTGAAAACACATTTTATATACAATTACGCATCTATATCAGTGTTATTCTTTCCGAATATTGTCCATTTTGGTATATTATAAGAGACTGCGTGCAATTACAGATAACGAATATTGCTCTACCATGCCCTCTATACTTGATTTTACTGTTAGTGGTTGGCAGTCAAGAATGCTTCTTTGCATAAGTCAGTTGTTTCTTGACAAATGTCAAACAGTGTATATTTGCTTATACACTGTTTGTAAAGCAAATATACACTTTGTAAAGCAAATATACATCCAAAAAGTTTTAAAATTAAAATAATTTTTAAGTATTTAAAAAATGCCATCCAATAAAGTACTGCGTATTGAAGTTCTCATGCCATTCATTAAACTGACTAATAAATCTTCGAGAATCTCAGCTTCTGAGTTATACGATTAGATCGATAAAACTTTCATCTAGTTAAGAATTCGAAAATCTCCAAACAACATTTTAAGCCATTCAAAATCTCAGGCGAATACATAAATCTTAAAGAGTACTATCTCAGAAAAGTTTTTCATTGAAATGCACTTTAGTCGAAATTAGTTATAAAAAAATCATTCATTAAATACTTTTTGAGTAAATTGTTTAATTTGAAATATTAAGTCAAAAAAGTAAAACAACTTCATTGTATTAAAAAATTGGAATAAATGTCATAATCTTACTTTTGATTTCCCAATGCTTATTTTAATACTTGCATAAAATATAAAGAAATAAACTTGAAATACATAAATGATAAAAAATAAATAAAAACATTCAGTAAATGATGCTGATAACTTCTGCTGATTTACATTATTTCATCAGTAATGTTTTTTAAAGGGATTATCTTGTTCTGTTATTCTTTGATGTGTAACCTGATAATGAACTAGTTAAAATTGAAGTTAGGATCCGGGATGTCTAATAAACATCCGAATGACTGCACATATTTAACTCTAAGATCATATGAACCAAAGTGCAGAAAACTGGAGAAAGAAATTCTTACTGAACTACGTATTATTTCCCACATTATTGTAATTTTCCGTGCATACATACGTTTAAAATTGAAATATTACGAACAAAACATACATGTTAGCTACAAAAAGATTCTTATTTGATTTAAGAAAATTTAACGGTCGTGCACAACTGTTCTCACTTAAATTACTTCCGCGTAGATGCTCAATATATGTTAATTAATTTGGCGATGGTTAGCTTGTGGCGAATAGACCACTAGACAATGTCAACCTTCATCTATCAAAAGATACCTCAAGATTGAATCAAGTTAGCATGTCTTATATACTAGTGAATTGATGTTTAATAATCGTAGTTTTAGTTCCGCCACAAGCTTCAGCTTGATACTATTTACAGCGGAAGTTAGCTTTCATAATTTAAAATCATAGTTCTTTTTGAAAATTATAAAACAAAATGGTTGTTTTATTTATTTTCACCTCTATTTGTTCCATTTTAAATTGACTAATGATTGTGCTTCAAGTAATTCTGTACGAAACATGACCTGTACCTCATCTGTCCATCCGTTCAGCACTAAAAGAGGTAAAGTACTTTTTTAAGAAACATTGTTTAATGTTCTAATTGCCAATGTTCTGCCATTTGTACAATAAACAAAGATAAATTTATTTTTTCTTGTTGAGGTTAGAAACCGCTCTAAATTGGTTTATATATTCATCTCGATCATATTTAAGTTAAATAAAAAAATATTAATTTTAAAATACCAAAACAGTACCGAACAAATTATGTCACCTAAATTTCATAAGCAAAAAGTAACCATGATTTAATTTTGTCTGAAGAACCACTATTCAATACTCATTAACAAACTCGAATCTAAATTGTAAGTTCCGTTTCATGTTTAGATATTAGAGTCACCTTATATAAAAAGAGTATACTTAATTTCAAATATGTTTTGGACTACCTGATAACAATAAATAACACAAATGTTTATATTTACTTCCTCGATTTTTTACGAACTATTCGCCATTAAGAATAGAGTCAAAGCTTTATGTTCAGACCCAAAACAGTTGTTATCAATAAATCTTTTAAATACAACTCGATTTAAATACCGCGCAATGAAATTATGCATAAAATCATAAGAAGGTAATTGTCACTATATCATAAGAAGGTAATTGTCGCTTTACCGTTTCTTACATTCTTAATAAAAAGGAAAAAATCACATAATATAGTTATTACTAAACAAAGAATATATTTGACTGTCTTCGGCATAAAATTAATGTAACATAAGTTTCTTCCTATTTATGTTTAAATTATTTATTGATCTCATCTGTAAAAGTATTTACCAGAAATATTTGTTTGTACTCCTTTTTAATATTATTATCTATTAATATTGCGTTTTTATTAAAAATTAAACACTTCTGACTAAAAATATTGCTCTTATGTTAAGGATCACCTTATTGTTCACCAAGTAGTTTATTCTTATTATTCTTTAATTTATAACAGTTATCTTCATTTCTTTACTCATTTTCATGAATAGTGCTGTTTCTTTCTTTTTGCAAAAATTTCCTGTCACACAATTTATTTGACAAAGAAATAATTGTTTCATTTAATAATATTCTTATATCAAATAAACTTGACTAAACTAAATTAGAGAAATACCATTTTACTATAAACATAGCACTGCACTTTGATATGATTTCGTTTTAAATTTGCTTCTACACTTGCATTGTTTTTCTTTTTAAATTCAATGGAAAAAATATCGAGGGTATTCAAAGCGCTGATCATGTTGAAATCATTTTTTTTCCTGTAGTATTTCGCACACTTTTCTGACAGTTATAAAATTTAATTCAATATTCCATCTTCAAAAATTCCATTAATAGAAACTGAAGAATTTATCTGAATTTGTTCTATCTCCCACATTTCAGGGGAAAAAAGAGTAGGATAAGAAACAGAAAAATATTTCGTTTCTATTCCTACCTCTTTTATCTTCGACGTATCATTTTGAAAAATCTGTCGGTTGCATTTATTTAATAAGACTACGTTTCTTTTTATTCCATAATAACATTAGCTAAATATCCTATATCTTTTATTTGCATTTGAAGATTGCTACAATAAATTTCTTTACACCTTAAAGGGACTCTTATAGAAAGTAAAATAAACAATGTCAATGAATTCACTTACAGTAAATTAATTTTTGAAATCTGAAAACCAGTTTACATATATCAGCATTGAAAAGTTAATTTTGAAGAACCATGCACTTTATCTTTATATATATATATATATATATATATATATATATATATATATATATATATATATATATATATATATATATATATATATATATATATATATATATATTTATTTATTTACTTATATACTACAAAACCTGAAATTATTTCAATTATAGTAGAACACTTATCTAGTTCAACCTCTGACTTAGGCAATCTCGATAAGGAACAGGCAAAGATGATTGCAAAAAATCGTTAAGATTGAGAAATTTCTGGCTTTACCGCTTTTTGAGTGCATGTTTGACAAAAATAATTGTCAAAATAATATTTTGTCAAAATAATTGTCAAAATTGTCAATGTAAATAACATTGAATATGCGCTATGATTAAAAAATGTTTCGTATAACCAATTTGCGTTTTCATCTGCGTTTTTTAAAACTTAGTGGTTAACATTTAATCTACTATTTTATTGTATTCTTATACATTTCATTGTAGATATAAACACTAAGTTCTATATATTGTCAACAGGAACAAACTCAGTGCTATTCTAAATCGAGTAACTTCAATTAGAGCTTCCCTACTAAGCATTACCTAAATTAAATTTTAATATTTACGGAATGATGAATTGCATTATCTTAAAATTTCGTAAAAAATTTAATTTGTTTTTTAATTTTAAACAATATATTTTAAAATACTTGTAACTTATAACTACAACATAAAGCTCAGTTTTCATACATAAGGTATGCACATTTACTTTATTTTTTAATGAAATATAAAAACTTATAAATATTTTTAATACATATTTTAACTTTTTTTTCTAACTTAATCTAAAAAAAAATTGTTTTCATAGAGACGTAATACGAAATTATTTTTCAATGTAAAAAATTTCCATGTAAAAAAATGTTTTTTATTTATTTATTTATTTTTGCATTTACTGAGAAGAAAAGATTGGTGAAAACTAACAGCATTTGGTAATACTCTATACACCAAAAAGCGTAATAATTTTAACCAAAGAAATTTGGTAATGACTTTTGGTGAAATGAACAGAAAAATATAATTTATTATCATGCTGTTTTGTAGTAAATGTGGTAAAATTTGATAATTTTATCATGATACTTTAGAACATGACATAACCATTTTTTGGATGGATAAATTTATTTTTCAGTTTGGTATTTTTAATACATGCGCGGTAATAATAACTATAATTTTGAAAACCGAGATTTCCGAAAAGCCATTACTATACAAACGGAAAAATTACGAAATAAATGGTTATTTAGCCGTATATTTTGGCTTTATTTAGCAATGCAGAATTATTACCATTACAGAATGACTTACTTTACATTTTTTAAAATGTAGGTCTTTATCGTACAAGTACGGTAGTTTTACCAAAAAAAAATTTCCTTGTTTAAAGTTATGTAACTTAGATATTAAGTAATATGGTAATTGAATTTATTATTTCATTATTTTACCGTTATTTAAATTGCTTTGAAACTATTTTTCAAACATAGTTAATAGTTATTGGTAAAAAATACTTTTCTCTTAATTTAAAAAGTTTAAAAAGCGCTGATTAATTGCCTTTTTAACTTTTTTATTTATTTATTATCGAACTGCAGCAAAATTTTAGTACATTAGTACTGAAGTACAAAAACTGCAATAAATTAGTTAATAGTTATTGGTTAAAAATACTTTTTTTTTAATTTAAAAAGTTTAAAAAGCGCTGATTAATTGCCTTTTCAACTCTTTTATTTATTTATTATCGAACTGCAGCAAAATAATAAATGTATTTCTTTTACTATGTATTTGAATTAGGTACTACGTAACAATTATTGCATTTTAATCATGTGTAAACTGAGGTCTTATTAGATAAATCGATTTTCTAAATTATAGGCGAAAGGACAATTTGAAGTACCTTGTATGTGTCGATGTTAACATTTATATGCAGTATTTAATAGAGGAAGTTTTCTTAACTATAGAGCCATTTAAATGAAATATTGTCAAACAAATGATAATTAAGCCATTCTTTTAAAACATCTCTCATTAAAGACGTTCAAATTTGTCATTCGTGAATGCGAATTATGTAATTACGAGTCTCTAGACTGAACCTTATCACGGAAATTTGCAGTTTTAATAAATCTTCTATAAAGTGCATTAATATTCACTTCAAAGGAGGTTAATTTTAACCTAAAAGAAAAGTTATATCAATGTCAAATAAAATTGAGGATACTTTAATTATTTATAGCAACATAACATTCAATTTTCTTTTCAAAATTATATACAAAGACTACTTGTATCATTATTCTGATATGCTTTTTTTTCGTATGTAAATTTTGATTTTATTGACAGAAAGTCTTGGTATGCCTTGTCTTGCTATGCCTTGACTTGTTATTAATCAAATCAAGGGTCCATTTCCGGGTAAAATTTTTATGTCCGTATTTAATAAATATGAATTATTAATTTTAAATTTAATTTCTAATAAAAATTTGAAAATTTTATTACTTAAGAATAATTTTAAATTTGATAACTTAGTGATGCGCAATACTTTGATTATATTTTTTTACTTTATACTTTAATTAGTTATGATTGGACTAAATAAAAATATATTTTTATTGTTTATAAAAACATGTGTATTTAATTATTACTATCTAAATTTTAATTATCATTTTTACAAAAATATTGTGATTCATAAAGAAATTTACATTTTATGAACTATGACTATAAAGATAAAGATAATTTTTTAATAGTTTTAAATAAAATAATCTTCAAAATTATTTCAAATTTTATTATTTAAAATCTATAATTTCTATTGAAAAAAATGCTACATTTTATTATTTAGATTCCTCTTAACTTGACGGAAACTAACGAATATTTCACTATTCAGAAAATGGTCACTCTTTTTTTATTGAAAAAAAGTACGTTTGATTAATAACAACTCTTCTACATCAATTTATCTTTTCAAAAATTATTAAATTTAAAGAAAACTAAAAACTTTTACTTTCTACATTTTAATGTAGCTCTATAAAACTAAATTTTATCCATTTGTTAGAAGACTGGGCAATAAAATTTGAAAATCTTAATTCTAAAAAGTTAGAAATTATGATACAAATAAATGAACTGATTTCACACTTTTGTCAGTGGTATATCAAAAATAAAAAGGGGCGCAATATCACTACATCATCATATTATAAACCAATTAGAATATTCTGCAATAATTTATGTAGGAGTCATAAAATTGCACAACCAACCTGATACTTCACTTTGGAAGAAAAAATAAGCTAAACATAACATGGTATCAAATTATTTCCAAGCTTTCACGGAAACTGTTTCTTGTTTTGAATTTCGTTAGCTCAATATTTCAGTTTTTTAAAAGAAGAATTTATTTGAAGATGCCTCGTCATACACTTGGCTCTTCCACTTTCTTGATTTGAACATGGAAAAGCGTTGTCCCTAATTGAGCATGGTTTGAAACATGGAAGTCTTCTGCTAAATTAAATATATCAAATACGAGAAATTTATTTAATCCCCTAGCAGATATATTTAAAAATTGAAGCATATAAAAACATTTATTTTTCCTATAAGAAAAGAATTAATAGATATGTCGATATTTTTGGGCAGTGTTACATAAGCATTACCCTTAATGAAAAATTTTATAATCAGTGTCAAAAAATATTTTTAAAAAAAAGAAGTATGCACATAAAGGGTTACCTATTGCTATTTAGGTAAGAACAAAATGCTATCCAAATCAATCAAATCACTAGGGAGGAAAGAGACATGAAAAATGTGAAAACCAGTATGACTGACTGGCGAAGCTTGGATGTATTTATAATAATCGCGATTGAAATCCTCTCTGTTTCTTCCGGCAATCAAACAGGCTCAGTAAAGCAATCACGAATGAATATCAATTTACCAAAAGGGCTTCAGTCTAGCGAGAGTCTTGCTTTTCGACCAATTTTATAAATAACAATACACTCTATAACAAAAAAATCGACGCACCAAGAAGCAATCATCCGATTGCTTTGAAATTTCGTATGCATGAATATTTTGAACAGATATGGCTGGAATGATGCCGACAGGAGATGTATAGTGTTTAGCGACGAATCCCGCTTCCAACTGTGTCCTAACGATCATCGACGACGTGTTTGGAGACGCACAGGGCAGAGGGGCGATCCTGCCTTCACTATTGCACGCCACACCCGCCCTCAACAAGGTATTATGGTCTGGGGTGCCATTTCCTTTGACAGCCGGACCCCTTTGGTCGTCGTTAGAGGTACACTTACTGCACAGCGGTACGTCGACGACATCCTAAGACCTGTTTTGCTACCGTTCTTTTTGCAGCGCCCTGGGCTGGTTTTTTAGTAGGACAATGCCAGACCACATACGGCACGTGTTGCTATGAACTGTCTGCAAGCTTGTCAAACTCTTCCTTGGCCTGCCAAATCACCAGATCTCTCTCCCATCGAGCATGTCTGGGATATGATGGGAAGGCGATTGCATCTTGCACGGAGTGTTGATGACCTCGTTCGACAATTGGATCGAATTTGGCAGGAAATACCACAAGAGACCATCCGGGAGCTTTATCGGTCTGTGCCACGCCGTCTGGCTGCTTGTATCCAGGCTAGAGGCGGGTCAACACCTTGTTGAACTTGTTACTGTAACTCTGCAATAAATTATTCAATTGTTCTGAAATTTTAATCATTTACTATTCTGTACATTGTCTTCCAATCCACCAATTTTCGTTTCAATCGAACAACTTCTTCTTGGTGCGTCGATTTTTTTGTTATAGAGTGTATTTACTGATTTCTCTGTCAGAATGAAAAATCTTTAATAAAATTTATGCAAATAGTCTAGTTCATAAATATAGTCGCAAACTATGTTTCAAACTGTGGAAACTAGTTTTGCAGTGATAAGAAAAGCAACAAATAAAGAAATCGATTTAGGTTTTCTCTAAAAGTTGTGACATGATTTCTGCCTACAGCAATTCTAATGAGAAACGCCTTCCTTATCAGTGAAAAAGAGTGCTTAGATTTTTTACTATTTTAAACACAAAATTTTGACTCTCTATGCGTGTGCTTTTTTCATTTCATTTTTGACAAGGATTCAAAATGGGCTTCTTTTAAAAATTCCTTTTTTGACGTTTCGAAGATTTCAAATTAATATTGTTTGGAGTTAGTAAAGATTAAACTGCAGTTTCAGAAAATCAGAAGAGAATTTCAGTTACACGTGACATAAAATTTCCTACACATTCCCTGTGGAGTCTCTCATCAAAATGCAGATGCTTTAAAGATTCGAATTTATCAGCTCACAGCTCCTTTGTTGTGTCTTACCGTAAAGAAATTCGAATTTACTTTAACAGAATCTTACTTTAACTGAAGTAGTGGAAAACATCAGAGGGAAACTAGATTTAAAACCCTAGAATGAAATCGATATAAATTCTATTTCTGTTTCCTCGAACGCAAAGAATTTCCTATTCTATTATTGTAAGATAAATTTTAACGAGTGGAAAAACTATTAAACTGAACTAACAAAATCCTGATTTTTAAGTACAGGTATCAACAATTCCAATCAAATACTTCAATTCTTTTAAGAAAGTATAGTGTACACTGTTAAATAAAAGTAAACTCGTTTAATGCCTTTAAATTTAATGATCGTGTTTTTACGTACTAGATATCAATCTTAATAAACTGCTGTTTGTAGAAAATGCAACACCATGAAAGAATCATCAGAATCAAATGAAATTTAATGCAGAAACGACTTGTACTGATACAAATAAATGATGAAATTTTCAAAACAAAAGAAACAAATTAAGCGTCCGAAATCAGTATTTGGTGCAGCCACCACGCGCTGCAATAAGTGCTGCTATACGACGTGGCATGGAGTCAAACAGATGTTGAATATCTGCTTGAGGAAGAGAATTCCATATCGCTTGTATGCGCAACCAAAGTTCGTCTTTGGAAACTGCAGGACGCGGATCACGAGTGAGACGCCGACCAACCATATCCCACACGTGCTCAATAGGCGACATATCCGGCGAATAAGCAGGCCAAGGAAGAAGTTGCATGCGTTGTGCTGAACAGAAGTCTCTAACAGTCCGCGCAACATGTGGGCGTGCATTATCCTGCTGAAAGATAGCTCCAGGGATGCCTTGAAGGAAAGGAACGACTTCGGGCTGTAGCACTTCACGGACGTATCTGTTGCTATTGAGATTACCCTCAATTCGTATCAAATTGGATCGTCCATGATACGAAATCGCACCCCAGACCATAACTCCGGGTGTTCGACCACTATGTCGTTCAATAATACACTCAGGAAGGCAGCGTTGACCGGCATAACGTCTAACACGAACACGGCCATCATGGGTCCACAAATTGAAGCGTGATTCATCTGAAAAGACAACTTGGTGCCAATCAGCTCGCCAGTCTCTGTGCTCAAGAGCCCACTGCCGACGCAGCCGTCGATGATCCGCCGTGAGGGGAATCCTGTATAATGGCACCCTTGCACGCAATCCACGGCGCAGCAGACGACGACGAATTGACGAAGCCGACAATTGTACACCTGTAGCAGTAGACCAATGTGCTGCCAGCTGCCTGGAGGAAGCTGTGCGATCATTCACCGCCATGCGGAGCAGGTGTCGATCATCGCGCTCTGACGTCACCTTCTGTCGTCCAGTGCCTGTTTTTCGAGTTGTTCGGTGCTCGTCGGTCCACTGCTTCCAAACTCGCATCACTGTGGAACTGTTCCGCTGCATACGAGCTGCTATTGCGCGATAGGAAAATCCTCCTTCTCGAAGGCCGATTATCCTCCCTCGTTCAAACTCCGTAAGTTGCTTGAATTTCTTATTCTTCCGTCGTGGAGGCATACTCAGGTCTCACTAAACGTTTGCCACTAACAAATAATCATAGACTATTTTCAACGTCCCGCTACAGCACTTTATTTATACGCTTTCAGCATCAATTCAGAGGGCGCTGCGCGCGCCACGCACGCGCGATGGCTCTGAAACTTTATTAATTTGCATAATATCCTATAATTGACATTTGCTGCGAATTTCATTTGATTCTGATGATTCCTTCATGGTGTTGCATTTTCTACAAACAGCAGTTTAGTTCGAAGGTCTAGATTTAAATACGAGAATTAATTCAGACGATATTTTAAATTTCGAAATCAGAGACAAAATCGTTCTTCTTCTGAAAAAATATATAGTTTTATGTGAAATTTGGATTCTTGACCCCAAATAGGTGTATTCACAATCTAGGAAATAAGGACCGAAATGTTTTGCCAAGAGAGTGATTAAACGTTTAGAGCCTTTTTGTTAATTTCTCTCATTGTGTATTTTGCCATCTCAAAGAAGTTACATTTTAACTTTTTATACCCAAATGGTTCTGGAGCTATAAGAGAAACCAAAAAAGTTCTTCCTTTCACTATTATTGACTAACTGAACACTCGTTCTTTGTAAGAATAAAACGTAAGTATTAATTAGCACTACGCAACTACGCAGAAAATAGAAAGACACATGCCGCAACAGTTACAAAAGCTAAAATAATTCCAACTTCTTTCATTATTGTTTCTTGTCCTTCTCGGGAACTTCGTTTAATTGTATTAAGCTAAACCCTTTTTCAGATTTTCAGCTCATTAAAATAAAGATAAACTTTACTCACAGGAAGAGGGAAAGACTTGAAAAAGTCACGAAACTTGGGATGAAGTATATGTACAGTCCGCAAAAAAAAAAGATATCACCCAGAATAACTTTCGTTCTAATGATCGGATTTTCATGAACTAAGTGTTAATCTTAATGGTTCCTGAGGGTGACCTCAAATATGCTAATTAATTAGTGCTAACTATTACTTAAGTTACGAAATCAGACACAAAAACGTACTTTCTCTGAATAAACATATATTTTTTCTTACATATTTGGATTTTTAACCTTCAAAATATAGTGGGTAGCCGCAATCTGGGAAATATGGTCCCCATAGTTTGGTCAGGAGAGCGATCCAAAGTTCGTACCTCTTAATGTTAATTTCACTTTTTACGTTTTTAGTCATATTTTAAAAACTAATAAAGCAATTCGAAGAAAATTTCACCCAGTCATAAAACTCATTTACCCAAAGATAATTTCACGAAAAAAATAATTTTTAATAATTGTTAATTATTTTTTATTATTTAATTAAATTAAGGATGAAAAATTTTTGAATTATAAGGTATGAATTTTTCTATACCATATTAATCTACATATTTTTCAATTGAAAAATCTAAAGTTTCAACTGTTTTTATTTATTAGAAGCTGAGAAAAATTAAAATTAATTATTTTTAAAAAAATAATTTGGCGACAATGAAGAAATGATTAAATGGGGCGATTAATATTAAAATGTGATAAACTTGACTTCGCGCGCTTAGCATAAAATTTCATTCATATTTTTTTCGCTAATAATCGTTTGCTTATCTTTTCATTTTTATTTTTTTAAGCTATAAAATACGATGTTTCTTTTTTAGTCTCCTAAAATTCTATTTGCAATTTAGTAAAGAAATTTGAATAAAACATTTTATTGAATAAAATACATTTTATTCAGAGAATGTGGAGTTTTATAAAAGCATGCTTCTTATAGAATATGATTATACAACAGATTGTGCTTCTTTAATGTGATTATTTTTCAGTTTTTAGTTTTTTTTTCTCAATAACTGATAAAATTTCAATAATATACATACGAATGAATAAATTTGGAATAAAATATTCATCAATTTCTTGAATATATATTTTATGAATATTAATAAAAATACGTAGTCAACATTTTTAAGCATCTCTCACAACATCGCAAATTTCTCAAAATCTTATAGGGTAAACTAACCAGTGAAGAAATACTTAAGCTTAGCTTGTCTTTAAAAAAAAAATCATAAAAATTTCAAAATTTGTAATTTTAGCTAAATGACGTATTTGTTATTAAATGCATGTCGACATATTTGTTATTAAATGCAAATTATGTAAAAAAAATTTAGATAACTTACATAATATTGTTTTAAGCTTTTGGTGGTTTAAATAATAAGTAGTAAGATAACCAAGTGAAGGAACAGTTCTTAAATTGAATAAACACTAAATTTTCCAGTGAATGAACACTTAATTTTGAGAATGTTTGATGCTCGTTTGGAATCCTTAGGCCACACAGATATCTGTCGCCCTGTAGATGCCTGAATTGACGGATGTTAACACAGGCGGGCATTAGGAAAAAAAAATCTTTTAAGTTTTCGTGCCCCCATTTCAGTATCTTAAGGGCCTTACGAGCTCTGTTTAAAAAGAGAGTATCATATCAGATATATATATATATATATATATATATATATATATATATATATATATATATATATATATATATGCAAAATATATATATGCTCTCTCTCTCTCTCTATATATATATATATATATATATATACACGGACGTAGGTATAGCTTTTACAAGGGGGGGGGTCGAGAATTTCCATTATATATATATATATATATATATATATATATATATATATATATATATATATATATATATATATATATATATATATATATATATATATATATACATATATATATATATAAGCTACTAATATTTCAGTAATCATACAGGTGTGTAAAATATTTGTTTATTGCAAGGAAAACAATGATCAAAGAGTATAGAAAAATTTTAATTGCTTAAAGTAATAAATGTAATCTTTTGCTCCTTGTTGATAACTTATTTACAATTTCGTCGGAACTTTCTCGATGAAACTTTCGTTTCTTTCGCTCAATGAAACATGCAAAGCCAGGGATTCTTCAGCTTTTGTAAGGTGCAAACAAAAAAAATTTCCACATATTTCTTAAAAAATTTTTTTTCAAGGCAAGACGTATATTATAAGAAGTTCTGCGCGATATTTGGAAATATGGATATTAAAAAAAACTCAAGCTAAGGGGGGGGGTCCGGACCCCATGGACGCCCACCTTATATACGCCCGTGTATATATATATATATATATATATATGCAAAATATATATATGCTCTCTATATATATATGCCTATATATATATATGCTATATATATATATATGCCTCTCAGAGCAATCACAAAACATTATTTCATTTTTTTTTACAGTCAGAAATTGGTTGCCTAGCAACCTAGTAAAATTAAGCGTTTCTCTTTTGAATCAATCAATGGGTTATCTTAAAATATTTATTTGCGCAGGCGACTTTTTTTGGCGGTTTTCTGGACTATCGCCAAATATATAAACCTTTATTGCAACCCAATTTACGACCCAATTGTTTTAAAATTTTGTCTACCCCCCCTAATTCAAGTGTCTAGATTCCAAATATGTAAAAAAAAATATATGTTTATTCAGAGAAAGTACGTTTTTGTGTCTGATTTCGTAACTTAATTAATAGTTAGCACTAATTAATTAGCATATTTGAGGTCACCCCCAGGAACCATTAAGATTGACACTTAGTTCGTGAAAATCGGATCATTAGAACGAAAGTTATTCAGGGTGATATCTTTTTTTTTTGCGGACTGTACACTCATGGACAAAAAAATTAGCGCACCAAGAAGGAGTCGTCAAAATTAAACGAAATTTTACGTACGTAATGACTACTTTAATATAAGTAAATGATTAGAAAATCAAAGATTATCGTGTTCCTTTGATTTTCTAATCATTTACTAATATCAAAGTAGTCATTACGTGTGCAAAATTTCATTTCATTTTGACGACTCCTTCTTGGTGCGCTAATTTTTTTGTCCATGAGTGTATATTAGTAATATACCTAATATAGGAACAGTTATATTTTATATACGAACGTTTCTGACGTGACCACACAGATAGACACAAACTCTTCTATTTTAGGTGAAACTCTATTTAAGTTATGGAAATAAAAAGAGTTATGGAGATATATTTTGAAAATTTTACAAAATTTTAGGCTGCAAAACGATAAAAAACACAGAAAGTGACACAAAGGCATCCCATTTTACGAAATATTTCCAATTGCAACCCGAGCAAGTGTTTTATTCCTCAAATATTTTTAAGAGGTGAGTTTGTTTTCCATTTTATAAAAACTATTTTCGGCACACAATTTCCTACTTTTCCAGTAGCTTTGCTAATTCAAATGTAAGCTATTTTTATTACTAAATTTAAATTTCCACGATTTCTAACATTAAAAAAATTCCATGACTTCTAACATTATATTAAATTCCATGACTTCTAACATTAATACTGTTATTAACGATATCTTGAAATAAACAAATCAATTTTTGAAGCGATAAATCTCAGTATAATTAAATACTCCAAACCGAAGTACTTTTTTTTTATTTCGAACAAACAGCAATTATTTAATTCCAGTTTCATGAACTTCACAAGTAAACTTAAATTAAGGAATCGTTAGGTTTCGAAAGAACACCTCGAAATAATTTTTTAAAAATCTTTTATTATAAGCAGAAAAAAATTATGTCTCCTTATATCCTCATTAATGTATATTAAAGACTGATCCCACGAAAACCATTTTTTTTTAAATAAATCAAAATTTCAAGTCATTAAGAAATTTTTACTTATTGGGTTGAAGTTTCTATACTCTAATAGTTCTCTTCTTATTTTTTTCCGCCGAAAACAGTTTATCCCAAGTGATAAATATTTCAGTCTCCCTTAATGAGTAAAAAATATCATATTTTTGAGTCGGAAATGTAAATTTTAGTATTCTTTTAAAAAGTAAAGTACAATTGTAACGCAAATCTTAGTGTTTTCAAGATCAAAAATTAGCATTTTGAAATATGAGTCAATAGTAATTACGTATAAACATGTGTCTATGTAATATGAAATATAATTCTCCAAGAATCTACATATATGCATCTTTTCAATTTTTGATCCAATCTTTAGATTAAGTTATTATGCAAATTTCAGTCTGGAGTTTTTGAACAGCGAAATTAAAATTTTCTTCATATTTATCCATCAAGGATTAAACAATACGTTTTCCAGGATACTTAGATTCTTGATTTAACGATGAACTTTGGTTAATATGACGTCAATAACTGCCATAAATCAACTTGAAATTTGGAATTTTAAAAAAAAATTATACGCCTTAAGATTCCTGAATTAAAAGAAATTCAAGAAAAATTCCTTTTTAATATTTCTACCTAAGTTAGAACAAAAAATAAAAGATATCCCTTTCTTCTATTTAAATCTTGTGTTTGCCATCTTTTTCTTCAACTTGAGTGTTACACAGTTTTTTGATGTATAAAAATATTTTTATACAGTTGTTTTCTCTAGAACAACTTTGTTGCTATGTAGCTATTGTTAAGGAAAACGCATGCAAATTGCTTTTAAAGAAAGTGTTTTGCTGGAAACTATTTAACTTGTTTGAAAAAAAAATTGTTTGGTACTATTTTTTTCTCAGTTTACAGATGTATACAATTTAAGAATGTGGTGAAATTTTGTGGTTACGTTTTTGTAGTTGTCAAAATGTTCCAAGTTTTTGAATTTTTCTCGACTCTCTTAGAATATAACCAATTAGTTTTAAAACTACATTTTAGACTTTGATAAAAATATCATTCAAACAGATTTCGGCTGATATCAGACAGGCTGATAAAAGAATGTAGTCATTAGAAGTTTTCAAAATATATTTTTATTGATTTATATATATTTAATTTTTATTCATTTATTTATTTTTAAAAATATTACAAAATTAATTGCGCAATTAAAAATTCTTATTTAGGTTGTTTATTTGGGAAAGAAAACGATTTATAGATTGCATTAATCATTCTATTAACTTAATTTTATATATTATGGTCTTATTTTGACATTTATAACAATATTTAAATGTATACGCCGCATATGGCATGACGCACAGCAGCTGTTTTGACGGAATTTGGCTGGGAGTTGCTTGATCATCTACCCTACAGCCCTGATATTGCTCCCGGCAATTTTCACGTTTCCTTGCACCTCAAAAAATCCCTGTCCTCCGGTGAGCGTTTTGATAACGACGAAGAGCTGAAGACGTCTGTCACACGCTGGTTCCATTCAGAGGCGGCAGAGTTCTACGACAGAGGGATACAAAAGTTGATCCCCCGATACGACAAGTGACTCATGCTGGTGGTCGCTATGTTGAAAAATAGTTGAAACATTTATGTACTTGTTGCCAATAAATATGTTCCAGAAAGTTTGAGTTCTTTTAATTTATAAATTAGGGAAACTTACTCTTTGGATGCGCCTCGTGTATGTATGTATATATATATATATATATATATATATATATATATATATATATATATATATATATATATATATATATATATATATATATATATATATATATATATATATATATATATATATAATTTAACATAATTATCCTTAATAAATTTGTCTATACAATTTAGGACATAACAAAAAATTATACTGCAATAGTTTTGAAATATTTTATCAAAACTACACTTAAAATTAAAGTTTTTTTTCAGAAAGATTAAATAGGCATAAAAAGCATGAAAATGTATCGTAGATGGAAAAAAAATAACAAAAAAATTACAAATTAGCGTATGGGTGTTTCTATTTTCTAATGGTGTTTCTATTTTTCAGATAAAACGAAACCGAAACAAAAAGAATTCAACTCAGAAGCCAAAGCAATCAGTTGATTAAATATATAATTTTCTGGTTTTCATTTGAAAAATTATGAAAATATTCTATTTGCTGAATTTTTTTTCATTGTTTCGTTTAAACTTTTGGAATATTTTTTTTTACCTAAGTAGTAAAGGAAATTTTTTGTTTCACGAAGAACTTGGTAGGGTTTAGAGTCGCATTTAATTTTTCTTTTAAAAGACTCAAGAAGTAACATAAAATCTTATAATCATTAAGTATAAGATTGAACAAAAAAAATATCTAAATAATGAATTTTTTCGCAAAAGTATCTTAAAAATTTATTTAGCTGCGTTTTAAATAAATGTATAGGATTATAATATTTATAAATTTATGTTAAAAAGCATTAACACATTATCAATCATCAAAATATTTTTAAAAGCAAAATAGCTATGCATAATATTATAAAATGTACAAACCATCAAAAATCTCATTTTCCTTTCAATTTAATATTTATTTTATTTATAACGAATAAACAAAAGAATAGTTCCTAAATCTTAAAATGTATAGTTGGATCAACTCTGTGAAAATAAATGTATTGATTTCTCACATAAATTATTAACGTACCATCATGAAACTCATCTTTGCTTTATCATCTTTGATCATCTTTGCTTTATCGCGTAAAAAGTACTTATAAAAATAATCTATATTAGGAAAGGTTACAAAAATAAGAGTGAATTAAAACTAAAACAAATCTCATTGATTTAAGAAAAACTACGAAAGTCATAAAAATTTAAAATAGAAAATTTTAAAATAGGAAAATGGAAAATTTTAAAAGTGTAAGTAGTTAATTTTTCTAATTCTTAATGAAACGGTAAATATTGTGCTTTATTATAAAATTATTTTGAACAGAACTCTTTATTTTTAAATTTCCCTCTGCGTTTGAAAAATATGTAAACACACAATTCATTACTTTATGAAGTATTATTTAGTTACAGCAGTAGACATGATTATAGCTCAATACCTTTTAAATTTTTTATTAAATAATTAAATATTCATATGCAACAGCTAAAATAGTTTTGATCAAACGTCTTTCAAAACTTGCGTAAATAAATTTTAATTAAAGCCGTATTTTAAAAAAAATATTTGTCTAAAAATAATTACAGGTGTATTCTTTTCAAAGAATATTGCTGATTTTTTGTTAAAAAGCTTTCAAAATGAATTTGAATAGTGAACAATACGTTCAAGATGAATATTAAGTTGATGAAAAATCGTTAATGATAAAAGAATTTATCCATATAACGATGATTCGGTTTTTAATTACCCTATATTGTAAATAAGTTTTTAAGGAGATTATTAATACAAATAGAAAAATATAAATAAATAAATTTATAATAACTCAAACATTTTTATAAAAGAGTTACGCTAATAAGCTTTTTTTTTCAAAAGCTTTTAAAGTTTATGTAGTTATGGAAGTTGAAAGAGAAAAGTTGATAATGAAGGAACTCTTAAAAGACTCAGTTCTATGATTTTGTGTGCATTTTTAAATAAGAGCAATAAAGCTTATACAAAATTATTTATCAACTATTATTTTACTATCATTAATTTCATTACATATCTTCAGCTCAAAGAAAAACTGGAAATATAATAATTTATATTCCATAATAAGCATGAGTATAGTAATTATAACTCTATTAAAATTTACTATCATTAATTATCTATTAAAAGAATTTTTCTTAATTCTTTTAATTAAACGTTAATAAAAAAATATTAAAGTTTTTAATCAGTATTTAAGCAGTCTACAACGTTGTTTGGAGCTATGCAATTTTAACTACTAATAAAAATAGCAAGAAATTGGAAGAAATAATTGCGAAATACTTCTTTTAATATATTTTTTTATTTGGACTTTTTTATAAAGTTATAGGTATTTTTTAAACTGCAATTTTCTTCTAAACAGAATACCAATATCATTTTGGTGAGACAAGTGCACTATTAACCACAAAAGGAATACTTTTAAAAAAATTTCGTGTAGCTTTGGTAAGTCAAGTGTTAAACTTAACTACAATTTTTTTTAAAAATTACTAAGTATTCTGTTAAAACAGTTATTAACCTAAATGTTAATATAAAAGTCACTCATGTTTAAGAAAAATAAAACCTACTCTTATTTTAAAATGAATAGAATAATCAATAATTTACAACAAATATTGTGAATTTCTTTTCTGTATTCATTTTCTGACTTAAGTTTTCATATACAAATTTTAATTTTTCATTGAAAAACTAAAAATAAACTTAATGTTGCGAATATTATTCAACATCTTATCTTATTTACTTAATCTTTATTTAAAACGATAGAAAACCAAGAAAAAAAAATTTCGCTTAGAAAACGTGTTATTTTTAACAACTTATTCCAAATATGATTCTATCGAGTGAACTGTTAACACTTGTTTAAAGCAAACTCAATAATTATTTAAATTTTTGAAATTCTTGACGAATTTTTGAGGGCATCTTGGTTTTTAACCTCTGTGTATTTCATATACAGAACTTTTTAATTTACGCTTGTCACTTTTGATATTTTTTTTCGTGAGTGGGAAAATAAAAAATATACACCGAAGAGCCATTACATTATGACCCCCTCCATCTATAACAATGGGCTCGCCCAGGTTTTCATGGTTTCTCTCCCAGGAACAATGTTTTCATGGGGCACATTAGGACCCATAATCCTCATAGAACAATCAGTGACGTCTGTAAGTTACTTGAACATGGTTGCAGACCAGGTTCACCTATTCATGGCAACAGTTTTTCCTTCGGGGGATGGTGTTTACCAACAGGATAATGCACCATGCCATAAGGGTCGAATCGTCGAGGAACATTCCAGTGACTTTCAAGTCATGTCTTGGCCCCCAAATTCCCCTGACCTTAATCTTATAGAGTATTTGTGGAAAACCAAATTCGTGCTGCCACGCTACCCCCTCGCAATGTGAGGGAATTGTAGGAACAGTTAGTGAGCGCTTGGTACCAGATACCTCAGACTACCTATCAGCACCTTGTGGGATCAATGCCCCTGCGGGTGCTAGCAGTTTTTAGAGCCTAAAGGTGGTCCTACATGTTATTAGCAGGGTGGTCATAATGTAATGACTCTTCGGTGTATATATCCTCTTATAATACACTGTCAGTTCAATGAGGAAAATTGAGATCCTAGAGATAACTATCCACTTTTTGTAAAATTTAATAATGTTTTGCAGTTAGCGATGGCGATCTGGAGAGAAGACCGGTTCCATGTCTTGATCTTCATTGCTTCTCTCGCTTCTTTTTCTCAGTGGTATAGGAACGTACAGCGCTATTTTTCCCTTCAATAATTTTTTCGCATTTGATTGGCAAAAATGACTTTTTAAGATTTCCTCGGTGTACTTTTTTTTAAAATTATGTTAAAAGTAGTTTTCTGTTTCATATAGTTTCCTAACTTAAAAGTTTACATACTTCCTTCTCTTATGACTCTCTACACGCTAATGGTTAATGGCATCCTAAGTTTTGCCTTAGGTAGAGAGTTCTGCTCTACGCCACCTGTAGGCCATTTTGATCGGCAATAGTAATACCTTTTATTTGAGATTAGTTATATGAGGAATATAGTTATACGGTAGTAGGAATTGATCTCAAATTTTCTCAATAGTTATATCTACAGTCCCTGGCCAAATTATTAGACGCACTATAAGATTCCATGTAAAATCTTAATTATGAGGTGATACTATACAGCTTTGTTGTTTTTATGCAACTGAAACCGATTTACACTTGTTTATGTTCCTGTATCAAATAGTTAACATTGTAATACAATACGTTAAAAATAAATACAAATAGGAAGTATATAAAAAATCTCCTGAATAACATTATCCCCATTACATGAACGTTTAAATATAGATGCATTGCACATAAAGTCATGCAAAACATGTAATTATTAAAAAGACTACAGTGTGTCAAATAATTTGATCAATTATTACAATATAATAGTATAATAACTGATCTAATAAATATTCTATATTTATATAATATACAGTGAACTCTCACTTATGCACCGGTGTAAGGGGCCAAGAGAAAAAAGCGCATAAGTGAAAGAGGCGCATAAGTGAAAAACTTCAAAATTCTAAAACGCAACGTAAATTGCAGTGACAATATGAATAAATATGTTTCTAAAGATTAAATGTTAATATTTATACTGTTTTGGTATTTACTATAATTATACAAAGAAAAAATTTAACATACCTTAAGACAATTTATTTTCTTACAAAATAGTCTTGATACATGTTTGTATTTGTTTTTGCCGACGTTATTCAAAAACAGTTTTTTCCAGTTCATATAAATGGGATAAGGGGGAGTTTCAGAAGGAAAATTAAATTGTAAATAGTCAGGAATAGTGTCTAAAGCTTTCAATACTGCTGTGTGATTTGGAGGAACTTTATCATCTCGTCACTATCATCTACCAAGTTCTCATCGTTCACAAGTTTTAGTTAGATATAAATTAACAGTTCTTCACAACAAATTTGAGTTTTATGGAAGGGATGAAACATCACATGATAAATTTCTATGAAAAGTACTTGACGTCATAATATGCTGCACAAAAAGTTCTTCAAATACTTTTGTCACTAAACAGATCACCTCCTTTTATTTACTCATAATGTCCATCTGACTGCAAGTAAGTGATCGCGGTCTCTTTCATCTTTCGTATTTCAGGTGTCTTGTTTTTCTCTAGAAAACAGCATGGGAGTAAAACTAACCTCTGGACAAGAGGAATGGTCATTTTCTAAAAGATGAATGGGCTTTCATTGTTGTTGGTGTAACAGATAAGACACCCTATATAAAATTCTAGAAGGAATGTCTTTCCAGAAACAGCAAAAATGAAAAGGTCACAGGGGAAAGCAAATTCAATGGGATCTAACAACATATATTTCTTTTTATCTGTAACAAGGATGGCTTATTTGCTTCATTTTTAATTTAAAAAAAGTTTTTTTTTAAACGAAAAAATATTTAAAGGATTAAAAAATTAAAATGTTAGCCTAAAATTTCGACGCATAATTGAAAATTTTATTTTTAGAGCGACGCATAAACGAAGGATGTTTATCATTATTTTCCTATCTAATGTACTGGGACCTATAAAAATTGTCGTATAAATGAAAAAGATGCATAAAAGAGGTGGTGCATAAGTGAGAGGTCACTGTATAGTCTAATTTATCCTATTGTTGAATTTATATTATATATCGTCTAATTTTACCAATTGGCACACGAATATAAGCAAGTGTAAACCGGTTTCAGTCACGTAAAAAGAATAAAGCTGTATAGTATCACCTGATAATTAAGATTTTACATAAAATCTTATAGCGCGTCTAATAATTTGGTCAGGGACTGTAGATATAACAAAACCAACATACGCAACTGTAAGGAATTTAAAAAAGGGAATAACCTCTCCACACAAGCAAAGCAAAGGAGTCAATTTCGCGAACTACTTTCGAAAAGGGAGTTACATTTTCCAAGGGATCACTTTTCCTTTGGTGGGCCCATCTGTTGACCTCATATTTTTCCTGTTACGTTTTGTTTAGATTTTTTTTTTGTCTCTAACACACTTGCACTATTATTTTAAAACCTAATTTTGTGCACGTCTTGAATTTTCGGCCCACTTTTTGATTTCTTTCAAAACTTATATGAAAAATCAAAATTTTAGTAATTGAAATAGTTTTTCAAATAAATGCTAATACCTTAAAAGTCAATTATTTCATGCAAACAATTTTTTCTCAGAGATTTAAATATTAAAAAAGTTACTTAGATATTGCTGTGTTATAATTAAAAAAATATAGAAACATAAGATGGATTTAAATTCTAAAAGGAAAAAAAACATAATATTCATTTGCCAAAATTTAATTCTGAGCATGAACTGAAGCTTATTCTTTGTTTCTGGGATGAATAATTGAGTAAAATGCTTTTATGTATGATTCATTTTATCTTTTCCATTCATGCTATCCGAAATACTTATTCATTAGGAAAATTAATTTAAATTTGTTTCGAAAATGCATAGATTATCCTTTTTAAATGTAATTCCAGTATTTTCTTTCGTTGAATAGAATCAAACACAAGCTTCATTTTTTTGTATTCAAACGAAATTTCCCAAAAGTTTTCCGAGCGTAACGGAGATTTTTCTCCCAAATTGAGTGCAGATAAGAAGTTTGAATGAAATTAAACGGAAGAGATTGCATTCTTTCCCCACAAAATTGCATTCTTTCGTTAAATACAAAACTTAAACATTATTAAAAGGGAATAAAGATCACTTTTCACGATAAATCATTTGAACTTATTTTTTTAAGAAACTTGTACTTAAAATTATATTGTATTCTCAAAAAAAATTCAAAAATGTTGTTAACAACAGCAGAACAACACTCCTGGTCTTTTATCTTAGACTGAGACCATCTTATTTGTTTGTCCTAATTTCTTCCACTCATATTGTAAATTTGGAATAAACATTATGCATATCAGTTTTATTTTAACAATCATAATTTTTGATTTTATAGGAAAAAAATTAAATACTGCTTATATAAACAATGGCGAGTTAAATTAACAATGGCATGAAGTCTAGGTAACCTAGGTATATGCTTAAGTCTAGGTGACCAAAACATATAAAATCAATAAAAATTTCTGAAATATATCATTTGTATGTTAGTTATTCTAGAACAGTGGTTACCAACTGGCGGCCCGCGGGCCGCATCCGGCACGCGAAGTCTTTTTTGTGGCCAACGAACTAAAATATATTAGTTGTCATTTTTTTGGGGGACAATTTTCGTAAAAACTCTTCATAGGTTTACAATACTTCTCTTTCATTAAAAAATATTTTTAAAAAAATTTAAAAAAAATAATTTCTTCATTTTTGTGAAATGTAGCATACCAAAGGTGAAAAAAATTATTTCTCAGGTTTTCTATCCAAGAAAATATTTAATCAAATACAAAAATAATAGTGCATGCTCTTTTTTATTTCGTTTTTTTTATTATGTGAATATAACTTAGCATGTGCGTATCTGACAGTAATATTTAATGCTCCTTCCAACATAAAGAGTCCTACATAAAATTTTGAAAAAGTTTCAGTCCGCCATTTGACTGGACCTTTTCATTGCGGCCCCCGGCCTCGTGTAAGTTGGAAATCCCTGTTCCAGAAATACAAACATCACATTACCTTATGGAAGATAATGATAGTATAAGTAAGTTCACTAGTAATTTGACATTTTTCAGAGCAGATAATAAAAAGAAACACATCAATAGACAATTTTTGTAGATAAACAACCGCAGAAATGATGGCTGTCACAATCAAAAATACTGCCTCTGAGACTACGAAAAATCCTTTATTTTAAATCAAAAAGTCATCCCTCCCTTTTTTATGGTAGCATAGGTAACATTTAATTGCAACTACAACTAAATGAATACAATAATAATGATAATAAAAATTAAAATCAAATATAGAATCAACGAGGCTAACAGATGTTATCATGGATAGAGAAATCAGTTCAAATCTAAATACATAAGTTGTGAAACAAGAATGCAGCTGTATACAACACTAGTAAGACTAATAGCTTCATATGGCAGAGATTGATGGGCAATTAACTAAGAAGATGAAGAGAAATGGATGACTATTGGGTGAAAAATATTGAGAAAAAATTTTGGTGCAGTAAGAGGAAACGAATCCTGGAGAATTCGTTACAACCACTAATTACAATAGAATACAAAGAACCAAGCGTAGAAAAAATGATCAAGGTTTCTCAAATAAGATGGCTAGGACATGTATTTTGTTATAGCAATGAAAATCCTGTTAAAAAAATAACCTTCCGAACACTAGAAAGAAAAAGAAAAAGAGGAAGACCTGAAACAAAATGGTTAGATAGAGTAGAAAAATGGTTCAGGAACTTGAGAGTTAATATATGGAGAAATATAGCATTGAATAGATCAAGATGTTGTAAACTGACTAAGACTGCCTTGGCCTATAACTGGCTGTAGTTTTTGCGAAGAAGGCAACTAAACTAACTAACAATAAACTACAACTATTCAAAATTTAATTGAAAAAAAGACGGTGTGGTCTAAGGTGTTGCGGTTGCGAGAAAACAGGTTGCAGAACAGGTTGCGAGAACAGAACTTGAAATCTTCCGTTTTGCTGACAAGCCTTAACTTTTTCAGCTAAAGTGTTCATTCACTCAATCTTGAAAAAATACGTTGTTTTATGAGGCATCCGTTGTAATTCACCACTTCTAAGTAAATGAATGAATGAAGTAGTTGAAATGACTAAAATAATGAGTGAAAGAGTAGTTGAAATAGGTGAATGTAAAGGATGAATGATAAGTAGTTGATTGAGAAACCATGAAAAGCAAGGCTTTAAAACATTATTCTTGGCACCATGACTAGAAATAGTGTAGGAGACTCTTGTCTCCTAATTGAGAAGGCTATTATCTTATTTCATTTAAAATTATTCTGACTGGCGAAGCTTTCCTGGTTTAAAATACAAAAGAATGATGATTATGATAAATCAGTTTCCTTGATTTTAAAGTTTCATTTTGCTATTATAACATTTATGTAACAACATTTATAAAAAGCAAATTTTTAAATAAATAAGTATTTTACCCATGACAATATTTTCCATGAATCATAAAAAAAACTACAAATATACTCAGATTAAAAATTTTAAAAAAACTTAAAAATTTTAAAACACTCTTGATAAATTCTTTCCCTTTTTTTAAAAAAAAAGGCAAAAAATTTAGTTTTGGAAACTAAAGAAATTAATTAAATTTGAGATCAAAATCGTCGAGGTCTATTGGTTCTTTTAGTTAATATAATCTACCACTTTATAAAATAACTGTGTATTTTCCTGAATCTAATAGAATTTTCCTTTTCGATAGTTCCTGTTCAAATCAGATTTTCCTTATTAGTAATACGGAAAGTTAAGAGGAAAATTTGGGACTCGAGATTTAGGAAAAGCAATATATTTTCTATAATTCTCACCACCATACATTTACCTTAAAGTTTAAGTCGATACTTTTTTCCGAAGAAATTTAGAGAATAAAAAAGAAAATTGAAATCTTTCAAATTAGTTCTAAATTTATATTATAGAAGCGAAGATAAGGTGAAAAGTGGGAAACATATTTTACCTTCCTTTTTCTCTCCCTCCCTCCTTTTTTCCAATTTAATCTCGTAATATGATATATTCTTTAAAATCAAAAGTGGAATTTTTGATTTATGCAATTTTTTGTGGAAATAAAGTTTCTTTATCGTTTTATAATTAAATACGTTTATCGCTGTATTACTTCAGATTTTATATCGTTATAATAAAACTATTAGGTATTACATATAAATATGTCGAAAATAAAATTTGCGTAAGCACAGATAGAGCAAATATTTAGAAAAAAAGCAGTTGTGTTAATATGAAATGAATATGAATTCAATTAGGAACTTTTTAAATCAGTAAAAGATTTTTACAGTTCAGTAACCATTTAAAATATGTGTACAGAGTTTGAATAAACTGTGCTCCATGTAAATAAACTTATTTTAACTATTAATAGCTTTATGTTATTCTACAGTACTGATTTGAATAAGTAATTCTACAGTAATTGATTCTACAGTACTGTATTGCAGTATTACAGTACTGTAATTGATTGTAATAATTGATTCTACAGTACTGTACTGCATTTTACCGTTGTCAAAAATAATACATTGAAATGGGCTGAGTGTAATGAAAAATAACATGAAAAAGCATATCAAAAATTTCCTGAGCCATTATTAACGTTTATATATAAATATTTAACATTATTTGTAATTTATATATAATATACAAGTCTTAATTTTTGCCTGATTTTATGTTACAAAATTGTTCTGTATACAATTTTAAACATGACATAAATAAATAAATATACATGATTAAAGTCTAACATTTTTCTGAAAATCTGAAGCAAGTTCTTTTATAGCATTTAAATAATAAAGCACTTCTGGTACAATAATTCAGTATGTTTGAAATTGATGGTATTTGTTGCGAAATTTTACCATCATTTTTAATCAGCATCCATTCTTTTAAAAAGCGCTTTTAGTTTTATTTATGGGATGTGATAGCCTGGTTGGTAGGGCGTTGGACCTATGTCCAAGAGGTCGTGAGTTTGATCCCAGCCCCTCGAAGACTACCATACCAGTGTTGTAAATACTGACTGGTACACGTTAAATCTGTCGTGTCACAAAGTCTTCCTAGTAGTCATAACAAATCAACACAACTAGCTGAATTGGATATTGATCGATTGATAGTTCTCTGGTTCAGGTCGAAATTACGATCTGTAGATGTATAAATGGGTCTGCCTTTTAAAATGGGCTGTGACGTGTGTGTGTCGGAATTCGTATTCTTTGCCATATATGAAGTTTCTGAAAAACAAGAAACGCACTCTCTGATTTTAATTCGCTTGGTTTCACCAAGCAGAATTGCTGTTATTTAGCAAGTGTTATTAGAAACAACAACAATTTTTGTTTATTTAGTTTTTGGATAACTCCCAGCATTCCTTATAAAAGATGGATGACTCGCAGCATTCTATAGACCAAGAATTTAGGGGGTTATTTCTGATTGAACAACATTTTTTTCTCTTGTATACTGCACTTAGCTTTTAAAATTCGAATTTAATTTTTTTTATTATTTCTTGCATTCGTTTAAAACAATGATACATTTCGTAACTTTAAGCACGACCGTGATAAGTTGACCGTGAAGTAGTAAAATTTATAACTTTACTAAAACAAATTATTGACCTCTTTGTTTGCAATTTGAAAATTGAAATTACCGGCATCTCACTTCAAGTTTTATTCATTGATTGGTTCAGATTTCTGTTTGATCAGTTTCTATACATTTTCTAAGCGCATGATAATATAATAGGCTTTTTTTAATAATCTTCAAAAAACAATTTAAAAAATTTGACCAAAAGTTAAAAATCACTGATAAGCAAAGGAACAACATATCTGCTGATAGTGCTTATTGAACAAAATAATCTATAATGTGTCTTTAACAACGATTATTTAATCAACCAATAATCAATATGTTTCAAAAATCATATAATTACCCTACAATAGAAAATTAAAATCTCTTATGCTGTATGACGCATCGCGTCAGAGGCTATTTTGTTTTTAAAGCTTACTTTACATAAACGTTTCATTCGAATTCAAAATTCATTTAAGCCCGAAATATACTTACCTGCCATGAATAATCCCAATATCACGTAATTGATGCAACTTTTTTAAATTAGAAGAAAATTCTATCTCGGAAAATTCTTTTGTTCCATGTGTCGAATGCAAATATAAAGGAACAATTTATTATAGTCATAAACTAATTTCTTTGAATAAACAACTTGCTTAATAAAAATTTTGAATAATAAACACGTCTATAACGTGACCTTAACCTGGTTTTCCATAGAAAGAAATCACTCAAAATTTATTCTAAAATTTAACAAACTTGCTTTCAAGTCACAGTTATCTTCAAACTGGAGTGTTGCCAACCCGAAAAAGGAATTTTGATTTCTCACTCAAAACCACAGGAAAAAATAGATAGAAAGTTCCCAGTTTAGTGCTTAAAGTATAAAAAAGCGACGCTTTAAAAAATAATTTTGGCGAAATGGCAACATACTTACCTAAACGGTTTCAATGCTATGCTACGGGAAAAGGTTAAATACCAGTCAGACTGATAGATAGCTGAGTTTATCGTTGTCTATAATTGTATTTCATAGAATTGTATTTCATAGCAGTTTTTTGGTCATTCGTTTTTAATAGTGCTCGCGTGCTAATTCTTTAAGGAAGTATAATTAAGCTGATTGATTAGTTTATCGTTTTCTTTTTTACATTTAATTGAATTCATATAATATTCTACAGTTGAGTTTAGTTATTTAAATAATGCTTTCATGTTAATTATTTAAGGAAGTATATGTAAGTAGATAGATTGATGAGTCTATATAGTCTTCTTTTATTATTTTTAGTTGGATTTATGAAATTTTCTGCATTTGTTTAGTTATTTGTTTTGAATAATGCTTACATATTTTTTATTTACGAAAGTAGTGTGTTAAAGAAGAAGAAAATACATTTTTTAAAGCAAATTAGGATTTATTTTAAATATTTAAATTTCTTACTATTTTTTTTTTGTTAAGCTTATTTTAAAGTTGAACAAAATGTATACTTATGTGGATGGCATGCACTGTTAGAAATTTCTTGGCAAAAAGGGTTATTTAACAATTTATTTATTTGCTATTTTACCATCTTCAACCAGAACAGTTAAATAACAATAAAAAATATGTTATTCAAGCTATTATCAATAAGAAAAATTTTTCATTGGCTGTTTTCACCTACTGCCGTTAAACAACATCCGGAAGCTAGACCCAGGATAGGAAACCACTTAGTTCCTTGCAGTTAGGTACTTACGGTAGTCGAGAGAGCTAATTAGTCAATCTCATTGTGAATGTACGGAGGTTCGAATCCCAGCGTTGACACCACTTCCACTCCGGCAACAAATTAATAGTATCCAGTGTCCTGCTCTCCTCAATTGGTGACCCTTGACTATTTAAAAGAAAACTCTCATTCACGCACAGATGGAAGCATTACAAAGTAGCTTAATACAAAATAAAATCCTGTATTTCCTAATTCTCACAATAGATGATACCTCCAAAAAAAACTGTCAGGCCTCATTTCAAGATTCATTTGGCAAAACACAACTCACTAACAACTCAACTCCAATGTTTATTGCCATAAAATGCCTACCATAACCAATGTCTAGTTAAATTTCATTCTTAAGGTTTTTTTACCATACCATTTGCTAACAATTGCAAAACCGTACAAGTAAGAAATACTCGTAACCGTAAACTTAACAGGATGAACTGACTGCTGCCGGTTATGTTACCTTAATTTTAGAATAAAAACTCTAACAGTAAGCATCATTAATTATTTTAAGCTAATAAAAGAATTAATAGGTAAAAGCGTTATTAATGTATATTTTATAGTAGAAATTATTATGTGACTGAATAAAAATGTCTTACACGTCACTTCATTTTCCTGTCCACTGGAAATCCATCAATGATCAATCACTTACAGATTTCAGCCAATAAGAATACATTTCCATTGAGATGTGAATATGAATCTTCCAATCGGAATGGTGAAAACGATCCACTTGAAGCTAATAAAAGAATTAATAGGTAAAAGCGTTATTAATGTATATTTTATAGTAGAAATTATTATGTGACCGAATAAAAATGTCTTAGCAGACGTCACTTCATTTTCCTGTCCACTGGAAATCCATCAATGATCAATCACTTACAGATTTCAGCCAATAAGAATACATTTCTATTGAGATGTGAATATGAATCTTCCAATCGGAATGGTGAAAACGATCCACTTGAAGCTAATAAAAGAATTAATAGGTAAAAGCGTTATTAATGTATATTTATAGTAGAAATTATTATGTGACCGAATAAAAATGTCTTAGCAGACGTCACTTCATTTTCCTGTCCACTGGAAATCCATCAATGATCAATCACTTACAGATTTCAGCCAATAAGAATACATTTCTATTGAGATGTGAATATGAATCTTCCAATCGGAATGGTGAAAACGATCCACTTGATTTAATCCACTTAGTGATCCCCATGAAATGAACAAGAAGAATGTAATAGAATGATGAAGAATGTAATGATGAAGAATGAAGAATGTAATAGATAATAGAACTAAAATCTAAGATAAAAAATTTAGAATTAGTTGGAACACTTAATTCTCGCAATCTCATCTTTATTCAATAACTTCTATAGAAATGAAACAAAAAATTTTGAATTAAGAACTATAAATCGCAGAGAAATAATATTGATTTATGCTACAAACATAATCACAGGGAAGTAAACAAAAATTTAACTGAGACACTGAATTATGAGCCAAAGAGTGTTAAATATTCAAATATACAATATCAACTAAAAATTATTTCCTTGATGTCAGAGGGATCGACGGCCTGGTGGAGGCGAATAAATTTTAAGAAATGCGTAGTAATAAGTGTATCATCCTGAAGTTTGATTATTCATATTCATAAACTATGAAGTTTTATCTGTTAGTAAATATGAAATCAATCCATACCAGAGAAGTATTAAAGAGTTTCCAGAGTTTAAAGAGCGTTAGAGCCGACTCATTTTTTCTACTTTTTTTTTTCTTTCAAAGAGCAACTGAATGCGACAGAGAGCAGCATCCAATTGCGGTTATAAGCTTAACTACTAATTGGTCAATGAGTTAATTGTTTTCTTTTATTATTTTTAATTGGATACATATCTTTAATCGTTTGCTTATATTTAATTACATGAAATGCTTGGATGTTCCGGGATAAAAAGATAGAGAAACAGCTTCCCCTCAGCAAATAAATTACAATTTGATTTAAATATTTAAACATCCATCTAATCTTATTTTCTTGTTCCGAAATTTACTTCTATGTTGAATATAAAACTTAGTTACATTTATAATTATTTGACTGAAAATTATTGATATTATTGATATTTATTTATAAAACTTACTTATATTATACTTGCACCCTGAATTCTTTAAAACATTGAAAAAGTATTTATGTACAACTTTTATTTCTTATAATTACTACATAAATGCTTTTTGATAAATTATTTATATAAATTTTCCTCTTTTCTGTTTATTGCAGAATTTATCATAGATCTGAAATAGAAGAAAATATGATAGAAACATTTAAATATAAATTGCAAAGAGTCAACTTTTCAAAAACACAGTGCGGTAATTGTTTTTTTTTAGGCTTGGTGGTAGGTACTATCATAAGTTGAAAATAAAAACTTTTGAAAAAATGTGTTGTGATAGTGTGTACAGTGAGTCGTTCTTAATATTATTCGAATATGGTGTCCATACAAATGAGTTTTTGATGTTAATTTCTATGTTTTCTGTTTTAAGGAAAATAATCGTACAACTGCAATTTATTTTTTCTAAACAACTGCTTAGCGCAATGCTTTAAAAATAACACACTTGCTTTGCAATGTTTCAAAACATTAAGCAAATATATCCTTAAAAAGTATTATACCTGATCAATAGTAACGTATTGGTCATGATCTACTGGGTTTTTTAAACTAAAAAGTCATATTATAATGTTCAGGATGAAGATAAAATGATTTGGTATGTGGAAATCCTATGTATCAAAATGTAACATAAAACATGACCATATATTTGCACTCGTCTTAGAATATGTAAAAAGAATTCTGTAAATGAAATAAATTTTTAAAAGACTAATTTTTAAAAAAATTATACAATTGTAAAAAAAAATTAACACAAATATATTTTTTTAAATGATTTTGAGACTAGTGTAATTAAGAAAATTCTGCACTAAAACTACGAATAAATTTCTTTAATTTTTTTAATTTAATATCTGACAAAAATCAATACAAATATTACAAATAATTTTTTTCAGTCCACTTAATATTTCTGATGCATCTGATTTTCAAATCTAATCAGATTACATTTGGCACTGCAGTTTTTTTCCTTATAAAACTTCAAAACATGAACATATTTTCCTTTCTTAAAAATTAGTTTGAATTTTTATAGTGAAACGAATATTTATGCGCATTTGCTGGAAATAAAATGATATTATTGAAAATTTAACAATTATAAATTTCTATTGATACCAATACCAGTGTAAGAGCATAAAAACTTTATTGGGGTGAATAGTTCATTTCTAAGGCTTGGACCACTCATCATTCACTCTCTTGTGATTAATCGTTCTCATAAGGGAGGACATAATTTTTTCTGTTCTTGTTTTCCCAGATGAGGTCATTGCGTACCCCTGTCGTCAATTATAGAGAACTTCTGAAGAGAAAGGAAAAGAAATAGATATATTTTATACTTAACCTACTAATGCCTAGCGTCCATTTTTATAGACTTTCTACAAATAAATCATAAGAATAACGAGAAACATTTTTTCAGAAATATATTTTACATGAACAATTTTTAATAAGATGCTCGTTTCTTTAAACTTTTGTAAGTGGTAGCACGAATATTTGATAATTAGCTGTTGGCTAATTCGAAATGAAGTAAATTGAAGAACTTAATGATTTCTTTACTTGCATTCAATATATAAATATATATATATATATATATATATATATATATATATATATATATATATATATATATATATATATATATATATATATATATATATATATATATATATATATATATATATATATATATATATATATATATATATATATATATATATATATATATATATATATATATATATATATATATATATATATATATATATATATATATATATATATATATATATATATATATATATATATATATATATATATATATATATATATATATATATATATATATATATATATATATATATATATATATATATATATTTCTCATCGATCATAATATTATAATTAGTACTGCCTCCGCTTTAATAATTAAACAGTAAGCATTAAAAACAGTTTACAGTTTCATTGACATGGGTTTTTACTACATCAATTTTAAATTCTAAAACGCAATAAAATAAGCTTTCTGATTCAGTTAAAAATACAGCTACACATTTTTCAAGTAATTCAAACACTAAGCGCAATATTTTTAACGAATAAATATTGAAACATGTATTATCGAAAACCACTAAAGTAAAAATATCTATTTTGCTATATTCCTTTATATTTAAAAAAAACACAAATTCGTGCACCGTTTATTATTTCATCAAACTTTTCTAGTTCCTACACAAAATATTTCCTTTTAAAGATGTAATTTTTAAATTACTTAAGCTATTAAAATAATAAAAGGGAAATAAATTCTCAATATTGACACAAGTTATATTTTTTAATGAATTACGTGATTTTATACACTCAAATTGATTCATGTTATTCTCTAACTGTTGTCATTGCTATAAATTTTACTAGAGAAATATTGACAAACGTAGGTACAATCCATTTTTTACCAGTCTTTATTAACAATTTACTCCATGTAATTTATGATTCGAGAGAAAATTACCCTATAACTATGTGAAATAATTTAAATTTAAAAATTTAACGATTAATAAACAGCAGTTTGAGTGAAGTAGGTATTTTAATACCCACTTTACTTTTTATTTCATCTATTTGTCTTCCACGTAGAAAAATTTTTCGTAAAATAATAATGTGACATATTTAATATACTTAAGTTTATTTTTTAAAGAAAACTGAGACGAAATTACTCTACTTTGTGTTACTTGAATAATATTGAAGCGAAAGAATTATTTAGAGCAACTTGGGACAGCTTTGGACAACTTATGAATTTTTTGCAGTGTTAATTAACTACCACGGGTAACTTGCTGTGCACTGAAAGAAATTCCAAATCAAATTACGATATAAACTACCGGCACTTTGGATGCATCATCCTTAAAATCCACTTTTACAGTAATTAATTTTTACAATAATATTTACTAAATTAGAGTAATTCGGTGATTTCACGGTAATTGCAACTGTGAAGATTACGTTATTTCAAATGTTTGGTTCCATAACATGCTCCGGTAAAAAGGGATTTTACAGTAAAACGTGTGGGCACCCTCAGGACCGGTACTTTTTCCGTAATTTTATCGAAAATGTTTTACAGTTTGAAACGAAATATTTCTTCCCTGTACTCTTTTTTTATCAAAAGTTAACTCTCAAATAAATTTTTCAATTTCTTCTTAAATTTAAAAATTATTTAATCATTCAAACTAATATTTTTATTTTCTGTTTTATTATAACACGAAAAATCTAACCTTAAAAATAGAATTCGTTAAACATTTATATTTGAATTTGTATTTGCTTTACTTATTCATAAAAAGTTTCAATTTTGCAAAACTATTTTGTGTGCTTGCATTTTGCTTCCTTTCTTACCACAAATAACATTTTCGATGAAAAAAGGGCTGCTATCTAAGAAAAATAAATTTTCCATAAACTTAATAACTTATTTTTGACATATTCGGGAATTTTCAGTCTTTATATTTGTTTTCGAAATTAAATTACAAAAGCATGAAAAAATTCTGAAAATTTTTATTTTTTAGTTTCTTGGGTATTTCTTTAGTTTATTTTTTATTTCTTCTCTACTCTATTTAAGTTTTTTTCTTTCAACTTTAAAGTGATACTTTAGTTGTACTGATGCTTAAATTGTTGTTCTATTGAATGTGTACAAAAGCATTACTAGATTTGAGAATAATAATCAAACTTATCTAATATAATCTGAATGTAACAATCTACGATTTCTAAAACATTATTGTCAAGTAAAGTTTAATGTGTTTCTAACTATATATTAAAATCTAATGATCGTGACTCAGTTTTTTATTGTTGTTCGTACATTTTTATTGCTGGAAAATTACTTGGTAGAATCCTGTTTTTCCATTTTAATTTTCTTTTTTTTTGTAGTAATCAGAATAAAATTATTACCTGTAATATTTATTTCTCTTATTTTACTCTGATATTGGTTTTGATTTTTATTGTTTACTAAATTAAGAATGAACTAAAAACTAAGAGTTGTTACCTTATTATTACGTAATTCTATGAAATCAACTCTTAGTTAATTTCTAAGTTGATACTCAGTAATTAACTGAGTTAAGCTAACTAGTAAAGTACTAAGTTACTACTTAGTTAATCAACTCTTTTGATAAGTTACACTCAAATAAGTTTTAAGATAAACTTATTTGAGTCTAACTTAGTACACGCTTATTAGAGTCAGTGTCTACACATATCTACCGTTTAATAATTATTATTTATTGGTGTACGCTATTATAAATTATCGTTAAATATATTCAATAAAAGATTCAGAACTTAACGATGAGCTTCATGGAATGTGATACATGCACAAATTATATTTAATATATCAAACGAAAATATTTAATTACGGCTGTGAATATTAAATGGTTATATGGAATATTTAAATGCTAACGATTGAGAATATTTACGGTTGAAAATATTAAATAACGGTGCTTAGTAAACTTGCCATAACAATATATACGTATATTTTTTAATGTTATTTTAAAAAATTGATAACTAAGCAAAAAGACTTACGTTCCTTAAAAGATATTATTAGAATCATATGAGACAGTTCATACTATTTACTAATCATCTATATTATATAAAACGCTAATACGTATGTATCAATAAAACCGACGATATTTCTTTTCTCGCGTTGGCAACAGTTTTCATTTTTAATTGATAGGCTTCGGCGAGCAAGAGCACGTAGTGAGCATCATATGTCTAATCGGGTGAATTCTCACCGAATTATCAAAAAAGTTCTCACAAAATTATCTTCATCGAAGCCGATGCTTTACATCCGGCTTTCAGTACTATTTCATATTGTTTTACAACACATGGTTTTAGCCCTCTGGTGAGAAAGACTTTAAAACAAAACTTACAACAGTTACTTTTCTCAACAACTGAAATTTAGAATAGTGTGATTAAGAAAAATATGTGAACTGCTTGCAATTTCCAATTAATATTGAAATGCACAGATTTAGAATTTTCTACAGTGAAAAGTTGTCGGAACTTCAGTGTTCAAAAAAGTATACAAAAGCTAGACGTTAAGAACGTATCCAATGAGCGAGCAAAGCGAGCATCGGATTGCGAAGCAATCCGAAACGAACTGCGAAAGCAGTTCCGGGGGTTGGCGAGCGCTAGCGAGCAGGGGGCAAAGCTTTTTTTAGTTTAATTTAAAGAAGGGAATGTTGGACATGGGAAGAGAGGGCACAAGCATAAACAAACAGAATTCTTTATGGCACATATATTTTTCAGTGTACAATATGAAATTTCGTAGAAAAAACTGTTTTTGCTAAGAAACAACAATTATTGAGAAGCATTCATCGGGGTTGGTGAGCAGCCGAGAAACGTCGTTGAAAATAAGTATATGAATATACGAGGGTTGTTTTTTTTTAAGTAATGACCGTTTTAAAATAAAAATCAAACGCAAGAAAATTTTCGAGAAGCAAATTGATTTTCGCATTCTATATACGTTTCATTTTTATTCAGCATAGTTACCAAGTTCGTTTAAACACTTGTCATACCTTATAACTACATATAGAATATCCTCTTCATACAAAATTGCCGCCTGCTCCGTTAACCAATAGATCACGGCCGTTTTCACGTGTTCGTCATAGTTGTAGTGATTGCCGCCAAAATGATTATTAAAACATTGGAAAACGACAATCGCTCAGCGCAAGGTCTGGGTTGTAAGAAGGGGTGGTTTAAAACTTCCCTACTTCCCAAAAGAGTCCAATAAAGCTGGGATCTGAGCTACGGAGTGAGTCATTGTTATAGAGTAGCAAAATTCCCTGTCAGCATGGCAGCGAATTTTGCAACTTCACAAATCTGCCAGTGAATGTATGCAGCAGACAGGTTTTTTACCGACTAAAAACGCGTCACTTATATAATCTCCAGGAAATGTTGGATAGTATAATTTATATTAATCATACTCTTTTAGAAATTCCATTATTTGACCCTTGTCTTTTTATTCAGTTTGCTTTATGCTAAGGTAAAACCTTATTAAATTACTGATTATTCTATCTAATAAAAAGCTGTTTAAAAGTTGTCATCAGAAGCTGTTTAAAAGCTGTCATTTTTCAAAAGTTTCAACAAAATATTTTTTAAATGATGATAAGAGTATAGTTGAGTACAAACATTGATTTCAAATAGATTTAATTGGTTACCAGTTACCGACGTCACATGTATGTGTCGAACCAGATTGTCTTCTGAATCGAAAAGTACCACGATTTGCTAACGATGACGTGGCTTGCATATATGCAAGTGACGTATTGTGGGTATCTCGATCCTGATTAATTTTTGAAACGTGGCATTTTTTTTATTTTAGCAACTGTTTTTCCCTTCCCATTCCATTTTGAGTAAGCCATGTCCGTCAAGTAACAAAAAATTTGAATTCTTTCACTAGATGTCTCTTATTTAACACAAAGACAGGCACAAAGCCATGTAGAACATGAACAAACTAGCTTTGCATCGAAGTTGCCAGGTATACAAAACAAAAATATATCACGCTTACAATAAAATATATTAAAAAAACTAATAAATCTAAGTTAAATAAAAGACGTAAAGGAGAAAGAATTACTATATTTCAAAAAATTCGACGTTCAATACGGCGCTGTATATAATTAACTTCACGTTATTAACATTCTAACTTATGTGGAGAAACTTAACTCAACTTTAAGACGCCATTTCGCAGACGTCATAGGTCACACGTGTGGGTATCGGTGATCTTCTTCTTCTTGAAGTGCAAGTACCTAATTTGGAAAAAAAATGATTTTCAGTCATATGCAAACTTCTTGCAAAAAAGTCATTGTCCCAAACAAATTATGTGTTTATATGTGTTATGTTATTGTCCCTTACTTATCCAGATTGCTTGGTCCAAAATAAGCCTGTAGTTCTCAATTTTTAAACAAATAGTGCTTAATAACATTCATTATTTTAAATTTTCCAAACCTTGAATGCATATCCTTGAATATTTGCTTTCATTTATCACTTTAACAAATTAATTAAATGTAATTAAATTTATAACTAAACAGAATTTAAATGCTATATTTTCTTACATTTGAAACCAATACTGTTCTTCAAAAACTATTTTTATTTCCAAACACATTGGAAAGTTTATTAATTAAAATGTTATCTTCAAACTTTTAACTTTGAGTAACGCTTGCTTACTTTTAGTTAAATAAGATTTCCTTTAAAAAAATGTTTATATTCTAAGCTTAAATCGCTATTCATTCATCCAAAAAATTGCACATCTGCAAAGAAATGTTTCTAAATTATCTGAAACAAAATGAAACGTATTCTTTTGAAATTAATTTTTAAATTTTCACTTGACTTGGTAAAGTTCGTTTCTTCTATTCATTTTATAACACCATTTCTTGAACGTTTCCGACACGTTTAGAAGCATTTTTAATACAATTAAATTAAAAGAAAGAATTTAAACAGAAAAGTTGAGGAAGCGAGAGATATCGCCTTCTTTTATACATTATGGCATTAAAGGTTTATTGATTTGCAAACAGTTTATCATTTTAAACTCACTTAAAACTTGTTCTGAAATTTTAAAAGCAGTTTATTAAGACACGGGGAAAATGCCTAGTTGTTTCCCATTTAACAATGAAGCAAAACTTTTATTTCGTGAATTTAGTTAGTTAGCATTGTTTTATTATTCTGTAGTTCAAAATAAAGAAAAAAACAAAGAAAAATTACAGACATATGAAAAAAGGACGGAAAAGAAAAGTAATAATAAAAAAAATAAAAAACAACTGGGGGAAAAAAAAGGAAAAGTTTTTTTAAAAAAATCCGGAAAATAAAAGACATAATCTTTTTATCAGCCCACACGATTATATCCGTAAAAAAGAGTGCTTTCTGATATTGTATCAATATATATATATATATATATATATATATATGTAATACAAAAATTAAATACTTTTGTATTAATAAAAGCATTAAAACTTCATTCGTTTTCATAAAATATCTTTGGTAAAGGATAAGGGTAGAAATTCTATTTTGGGACTTCAAGGCTAAAAACATGCCAATGAATAATAATTAGATTTATACTTCAAAAGAGAAGTTATTTTAAGATCTTTCACTTCCATATAAGGAAAGATTAAACGATTTGCTATGAGTAATAAATAAATTGATGAGGCGTAGGAATACAGCAAAAGGCAGTAATGACTGACCTCTTCACAACTTTTAATCATCCTATATAACGCAGGAGCAATGTTTTTGCGTGTGCTATTTGTTGTTTATTATGCTTAAATAAAATCCGTCAGCTTAGACGGGACATGGGTCTCCCCCCATCTCCAGCGGGAGGGGGCTAAGATGTATGCTTTCACCACCGCTACTAAATAAAAAGATTATGCACAATATATTCGTTAATCATGCTGCTTTGACTACTAATTAACTAAAAAATAACGGTGTGGTTACACCGTTATTACATATATATATATATATATATATATATATATATATATATATATATATATATATATATATATATATATATATATATATATATATATATATATAACATAAAAAGCTTCAATTAATCTTTTTATGTTATTCCTTTTCTGTAAATCCTTTTCTTAATTTATTATTCAAATGAAACGCTCCTTCTCACGCTTTAAAATTCACATCCTGTCTTTTAATCTATTTTTAGTTCAAGTATGAATTAATTACCACTTAGGGAATATTACTCTAACTAATTCGTGGGAAGGACTTTTTCCCTGGACCAATTTAACAGACCAATAACAATTACTAAGTTTTCCCTTATTCCCTAAAATGACTCATTTTACGTATTTACTTTGCTATTTTTTCCCTAACTTTTATTGAGGAGCATAGTGATTTCATGTCCACTTTTATAGCTGTTCTCACTCTAATAATTAATAAATAAATTTTGTACCCTCTTTCCCTGCCAAAGACCTGTCTTTATCCGTCCTCTCGGCAACGACGTTATAAGTCGACAGGATGAAAAACGATAGGGACTAAGGTACATCAAAGACATGTAATATCTCATTAAAATGATCATATGAAATTAAATCAATCAACTTCGGAAGAGGGTACATCAAAAATATGGAATATCTGATTCAAATGGACAGTTAGAAATTTATCAGTCAAATTCTTCTTCAACTCATGCATGTTATGTCTAGTTCCGAAGGCTTTGAATACTACTTTGAATACTTCAATATTTTTCACCCGTCTTGAACTAAAAAAAAGTTGCCACGGATTGCTGATAAACTTTAAAATTTTTTCGATTTTAAATTCCATCCCTTTCAATGACTTCGTGGCCACTTTTATAGCTGTTCTCACTCTAATAATTAATAAATTTCATACCATCTTTCCCTGCCTAAGACCTGTTTTCATCCTTCCACTCGGCAACGACGATATATGTATATATATATATATATATATATATATATATATATATATATATATATATATATATATATATATATATATATATATATATATATATATATATATATATATATATATATATATATATATATATATATATATATATGGGTCATTCTCACAAAAACAGTCATTTTCATGTCCCCAGTATATTTTATGTTTGTTTTACAGCTTAAGAAAAAAAAAAATTCAGGGAAAGTGTCCTTCGGAATGCAAGCTAACAAAAGAATAAAAATAAAATTATAAATTTTTATTTTTTATTTATTTTAGGTAATTAAATGTCATTCCCTCACTTGTCCCCACTGCTGATTTAAAAAAAGAAAAAAATTGTTTCTGAAATAAAAATTTTTTTTTTACAAATTCGTGTTTTTTATTTCAGAATACTGAAATATAGAATTCAGAAAATCAATTTTATATTTAATTTCTGATAAAAATATTAACACAGCACTATTTTAAACTTTGTCCCCAGTGTTTCGCGTCATTCCCTCACAACAATGTTCTTATCACCTGCAATCTTCTTAGAATAAAAATATTTTAATAAAAACTTCAGAAGTTAAGAACTGGCATCATAGAACAAAATTGCAGTATGTTTCCATCTTCAACTTAACGAAGCTTTGCTGTGGAATAAATTTGAATGAATCAAACCAGGTAAAAATTTTTACATTTGTCATTCCCTCATGTCATTTTTTAGAGTAAAATAAAATACAACTTCATCGAGAAAGTGGATAATTATATGTTGCTTTCTTGTATGAATATAATTGTATGTGATTGACTTCAGAAATTAATTAGGCCTAACTGTTATTTTTAAATTTTATTGAATTCGTCATTCCCTCACTAGTGTATAAAGTGAGGGAATGACGCTGAAGTGAGGGAATGATTCAAGATGAGTATATTATCAAATTTTTTTTTGTTCAATCGTGCCAGCCAACTTTATTTCCCAAACCTGTAAAAACTATTAAATATATAAGACTAAATTATAATAAATATTAGATATACTTAGTATGTTATCATTTTCAAACTTTAGGTAGATGTAACTTAGATAAAAACATGTATTAAAATAAAATATCATTCCCTCACTATTAGTGTCATTCCCTCACTTTTTAAATAGTGAAAATAATTAATTTGCTTATTAATTAATTCGAAAAATAAATTAATTTATTAAATTAATTAATTTATTTATTAAATTAATTAATTTATTTATTAAATTAATTAATTAATTATTAATTATTATAAATTAATTAATTATAAATTAATTAATTTAAATATTAAGTATAATTTATAGGATATATACTTTCTTTATAATGCCATTACATATTTCTATTAATATAAAAAGTTTCAGAGCTTTTTATTCACTTTACTTTTTTGGTATTTTATGAACTGAAAAATGACAGTTTTCGTGAGAATGACCCATATATATATATATATATAAGAAGAATAAAATAAATTAAAATAGAAAAACTTTTTACGGGAAAACGTAAAGATCATCATCAGGAAGCATTCTTTACGAAAAATGGAATATTTCTGATTAAAGAATAATTATCCTAAGCTAAAAATTACTCTTTAAAAATGCGTCTATATCGCTAAAAAATAATAATGCAGTTGAAAAAGTTTGAGATAAAAGAAAGAAGTGTGGCGTAACTACCACTACGAATATTAAACATGAATTCACTGGTATCAAAAGGTACCTCATGATTGAATCAAGGTAGCGTGTCTTATATACCAGTGAATTGATGTTTAATATTCGAAGCGGTAGTTTCGCCACAATACTCCCCCACAAGAATTTTATCAGGGATAGAATTCGATGAACGGATATCACTAGTTGCTGTGCTTGTGAAAGACCGGTAGAGCTGCAACTAAGGTCACCGGGTTTTTTGAGTGCTGAATGTGAGAGGTGTATTAACCTCACAGTCGTAGTCGCTCCTGTATTTCCATTAGCAGTTGAGTGCATGCAGGCTGACGTTGTGTTGAAGCGAAACGAGACTGTGTAGCAACAGAGTGAGGATGTGGATGATTCCGCTATCACAAGTATCAAGTAAACTGTTCAATGTGGATCATCGATCGAAGTAGGCGTTACTGTCAAGATATTGTGAAGTAGGCGTTACTGCGTGTACAAATCACGTCCGTAGGTACACATGGTCGATAACTCCACCCCCACCCCCCCACCAATGTGGGGGAGGAGTTATCGACCATGCCAACCTTCATCTATCAAAAGGTACCACATGAATGAATCAAGTTAGCATGTCTTATATGCCAGTGAATTGATGTTTAATTTTCGTAGTGGTAGTTACGCCACAATACTCCCCCACTGATAAAATACTGGTGGCAATTCTGGCTAAACATCAATTCACTGGTATATAAGACATGCTAACTTGATTCAATCACGAGGTACCTTTTGCTGGATGAAGGTTGGCATGGTCGATAACTCCGCCCCACAGAAGTAAAGAAACTTTCCGGCGTGGAGCAAAATTAAAAAATGTTATAAAAATAGATATACTAATTTAAAAGTTAAAAAAATTTCGCGACAGTGCTTATAGCTTAAATCGTACTAAATTATTCTAGAAATATATTTGGTATAAAAAAGAAGGAAGTAATATATCAGTGCTGCCATCTATGAGAGAAATCTAGTTAGTAAAAATTATTTGGAAAATTTATTTAACAAACCCCTGAACAACATTTATTTTATTTTTGATTTTATTGGTAATATTTTTGTCCATTTTCAGCTTTTATACGAGTTTGAGATGGTATATGAGCCGGGTTTAACTCTGGTATTTATGGTTGCACTATATGCAAATTTAGAAAGTCAAATGCTGTTCTATTACACCGTAGATATCGACCTTTACACAAATCATTTATTACCTTGGCCGCTTTGGTTAAAATATCGTCAAACTGACTTCATTTATAGAAACTCTTGCTAATGACAAACAAGTAGGACCTTAATCTAATGGCTATTGTACCCTCACGCCTGTAAACATCACGCTTGTAAAATCTAGAGTCACACATTACTCACAAATAACATCGATGGTTGCACATGAATCTCAAAGTACGGCCATTTAAATCCGTTTATTATTACCGCCATAATAGTATACTGCTTAATTAGCAGATGTTACTTTTTCCCTGCCCAATTCTACTAGTTTGCGATGATAGTTTTTGATACTTAAGTTTTGGAGCCTAAAATGATTATATCAACAACTCTAATGGCTTTCGTCAATCTAAATGTTCATTCTTTAGCACTCTTCTTTTTTTCTTTGCACTTTTTCACAGACTTCTTTACGTCTGCTTGCTTGCTGCTTTGGGATCTTTACCAATTGTTTAGTCCCTTAGTTAATGATGTGGACGTAATGTTACGTTTCAGCTATACATCTGGGCTCTTTCGTTTGCAACTCATGTTCTTATATTATGTTCCAAATTTCTTTGCCCTGGTCTATAAGGCATGTAACCTCTGCAAATTTATATTTTGGAGCATTCTTTAATCATTGCTTGGAGCTCTGTAAACAGCATATCTTTGTATCTGTACATTTACACCCGTGCAACCCAGGGTCACTCTCGACATTGCTTCAATTGAAGCACTTTTTTCTTAATCACAATCTTTTTTTCTTTTTTTTTGTACTGATAGGACATGGACATGAATTTCGAGACTTTAGTATACCTGGATGCTCTCCATTGGGGCGGGGCGGGATTAAGTTAAGTTATGGGGTGTGAGAAATTTGCTTTCCAAATGAATTCGTAAATAAAAACAGTTTGCATCAGGGAGTTTTTAATGTAACTCCTAACATAAAATATATTTTATTAGATTAACCAGTAAATATTGTTGATTCCTCACCAATTTAATTAATATGTTTCTAAGAATTTGACAATCTATAAATTGCTGTTATTGTTTATAATAAGTGTTCAGTTCAGAATAATTATTATGCAACCTGATAGTCTGTATCATAACTGCGTCGTAGAATAGAGGAAATAAGAAGTACTTCGTTAATCATTTTAAAATCAATTTATCACATTCATTTACAATATCATAACTAAAGAGTTATTATAGTCACCGAATAGGCTTTTAAATGTAAACGTGGACAACAGTATTTTTCAAAATTTATCATCCCCTATTTTTCTTTTCGGGTGTATTTAAGTGACACTCATGAATGTAAATGACCCATACAATATGAAGCTCTCTTAACGTCCCACGTGGCCGATAAATCATTTGACAGACACGTTCTGAAATATGAACCTCACTGGTCTAAAAGTTATCCGTTTAAGCAAAATTAAGTTTAATGGAGACAGATAGGTAGTGATATTAGCAAAGATATATTTCCATAAAATATTAGATATTTCTCAACGCAATCTCAGATAAGCTAAAAGCTTTTTCATATTTAAATGACTTCCTCACTGATATCTTATCAATCTTTTATATAGTCTTCAGGAAATTTTATGCATCATTTAATTGTATTTATCTTAATTATAATTTTGAAGAAACATGCAATTTTATTATATAAATATATATATATATATATATAAATAAAAAGTGTTTTCCAAAATTCATGATTTGGCACTAATTTTAATAATTAATATGACAATTGCTTGCATTGTCTACTTAACAACGGTTTTAACTTACATCACACAAAATCCGTCAATTTAGTTTTTAACAAAACTTCTGAAGTTATAATGTCAACATAAATGCTTGACAAATAGTCACAACAATGCATTATGAAAATTTACTAAAAATAAAAATTTACGTTTGAAAAAACTGTAAAATTATTCATGTTAATAAAAAAGACCTAAAGTTTAAATATTCAAAGTATTATTTTTAAGTTTATTCTCAAGTAAACTAGAAAACATAAATTTGGAAGTATTATAATAAAGATTGCATGATAAATGCAATATGGATTAAATTTTAAACGCTTATAGTTTTATTTCCATTTTCATTTTATTGTTCAGTCATGGTTGAAAAGGTGTTTATCAAACTTCTTTTAACTATGTCAACAGAAGTTATGTATTTGTGCTTATGAAAATATTTCCCCCGACCTGCCCCAATTCAGGGCATACGGGTAAATGTTTATTAAAAAACCAAGTCAAAAACATTAAAGAACATAAAATACATAAAGTTCATAAATTACATAAAATACAAAAGTCATATGGCAACAGCCCGTAAACTTTGCGGGCGAGCAATACATTTGAACAAAATTAGCTATCTACAATTACTCAGAATATTAAATCTTTACGAAAACATGACAAATATATCTGGCATGTATGTCATGAAAAGTCCAGGTCAGCAGACCTTAAAATATGGTTTAAAAGCACAATTAAATTTAAAACACCAGCATTATTAGAAGCAAATAAAATATAATTTGCCATTCCAGGTCAAACAGAGAGGTCAACAACAATATTGAGGCAATCATATGGCATAAAATTTTAAAACTAATCATAGGGCAAATTGCCTATTAAGGAAACTATTAAATGAGTTACAAATAGTAAAATCACCAAAATTAGTGTTGAAATAGTAAAAGTGGATTAAAATGGTGTGAATGACGAGGACAGTTCAAATCCAACCTAAGAACACCATGAGATTTAAAAATTTTTAAAGTCACTAAAAGTCCAGTTTAAAGGATAGTCATCCTGGCTAAAAATCAAAATCGCCGAACCAGAGTCTTCTGTGATGAGGTAATTAAAGCGGTAAAATTAGAGTTGACTCAGGAGAAATGGAAGCGCTGATCCATACGGTAGTTGGACGGCCAGAGTTAGTAAAAATTTACAGTGGGTTTAATGTATCTTCCTAAGTTGTTTTGATAATGTCTTTGATGATTGATCTGCAGGTCAGGTTAGAGTAAATCTGGTGTTCTGTTTTGTTGTGAAAATTGTTGCCTCGTCGTGTTTGAAATTTAGGACATTGAAAATTTAGGTGATGAATGTCTTGTTGTGAGCTGCAATAAGTACATGTTGAAGATTTCCCAAAAATCTTGCTTGGTGTGTGCCAAACACGCCGTGGCCGGTTAAGAACTGATTAATATAAAAGTTTGCCTTCATTCCTGTAGTTTTTGGATCCTTAAAAAATGTGTAAGTCTACCGTCCTTTTCTACTGTTGGTCCAGTCCAATTTCCATCGAGCCATAATATGGTTGTTGATTATAGATTTGATCTGAATGGGGGTTAGCCAGGTAGTATTTTCTATGATGTCAAGTCTGACGGCTTCTTTGGCTAGTTGGTCCGCCTCCTCATTGCCGGCATGCCCCGCGTGTGCTTTAATCAAATTCAGTGAGATACTCTGTCTCCAAGCATGTTTTATGTCATGAACAATCGTATTTTTATATGTGGGGTCAGTCAGTTCATGCAATGAGGAGAGTGAATCTGTATAAATTGTAGTTTGTTCTTCCTGTTTTGCTGCATAGTTTATTGCTTCTCTGATCGCCATAAGCTCGGCCTCAAAAACTGAGCAATAATCGGATGCTCTGGAGGAGGTCTTGGCAATAGTGATGCCATTATACTTTATGATTACTCCGATACCTGTCCTGAAGTGTTGAGGTTTGAATTCCATCCTGGAGCCATCCGTATATATTTCTAAACCATTATTATTTGGAGAGTTATATCCCCAAGGTACAGCGAGTTGAGTGACGGGGTGAACTGGGGCTTTTGTAGTAAGGTTCGTTTTTTCCAAGATGGAATCAATAACTGTCCTTTGAATGACGGGAAGAATGTCATCTATTTTCCAGCCCCATTTAATGCATTTGTTGAAGATTGTCTCAATAACCTTCAAATGAATAGGTTTAATGCCCGCCAGTATCAGGATAGATTCAGTGCTTGCTGTGGAATAGCACTTTGTGATTGTGCGAAGCGGTATTCTTTGTATGGATGCAAGTTTCTGATTTATTTTATTAGTATTTCTATAACAGACACTGGCTGCGTAGATTATTACCTTCTCGCTGGCCTGGAGATATATCTTTTTAAGAATATATGGGCTTAACCCCCAGGTGGCTCTAGCGACCCTTTTTGACATTTGATTGAAGTTCGTGATTTTATCTTTAACCTCGTTGAGATGAGGAATCCATGTCAGCCCTGGGTCCAGTAACACACCAAGATATTTCAAACTGTTGATAATCTTCAGGTTTGTGGAGCTCTGATCCATTTTGATGCGCGGAGTTCGGGAAGTTTTCTTATTGTCTTTGTTAAGGACAATAATTTTTGTTTTGTCCTGGCTAAATGTTAACTTGTGTGTCCTGGCCCAGGCTGACATTGCTGTGAGAACGTGGGTCGCTAGTTGATCAAATCTATATAATATGCTGTGTCTTAGAAGAATGAAGACGTCATCGGCAAAAACAATGATATTAAAATCTTGATAGTTAAAATCGGGGAAAGGACTAAAACCGATGAGAGAAGCATGTTTAAAAATGGTGTTCACGTAAATTAGCCAAAGTATGGGTCCTAAAGATGAACCCTGAGGGACACCCAACTTTACATTGCGCTTATCAATAATGTTTCCCTCTTGATCTTCATAAATTACAGTCCTGTTGTTCAAAAAGCTGAAAATGATACCTTTGATATTGTAAGGGATATTTAGTTGATTTATAATGGTCTTGAGAATATCCCAATCTGCATGGTCGAATGCTCCCTTACTTATGTATTTTTGCTTATGTTATTCTGACTGAACATGCTTATTTCAGGAACAAAAGAAACTATAAGAAGACGTAATAAAACAAATGAGTATGTGTTGAGTGCGCAAAAAATAAACCACCCTGCAACCCACCAAATAAAATACATTAATGTATTTTATTTTTAATTTATCAAATAAACACGAGCACATTTAAATAAACACATTTAAATTATCAAATAAACACGAGTAATGAATAAGTTACAGAAATTATTTCGAGTGAAAATAGTTGAATTTTGTAATAAACTTAAGAGGACAAATTTTAAAGCAAATATTCATTGCTGTTTCCTTTGCAATCATAATCAACTCCTTTTCAGAAAAATGACAGTATTTTTTTCCTTTTACTGATGAAATTTATTCAACATCGCCGAACGAATTTAGTTTTCTTTATTTGAGATAGGGGAAATAGCGGCAGAAATTTATGCCCTTTGAGTAACAGAAATAGATTTATTCCATTCATATAACTTTTAGATTTTTACATGGCTGGGAGAAAATTTAATTCTAGATTCTTTAACGAAAAAGTTTTGTAAATAAAAAAATCTACGAATTTTCTTTGAAGTAGAAAATAAAATATATTAATTTCAAATTTCGCTTAAAAAATTTATTCCATTTCAATTTATTCAATTACCTCTTTTCTGTTCCGTTTTTTGAAAGTTGGTTTATCTGTAAAGGTAACTTCAACAAATTCTAAAATTACGCTAATATTTTAAAAGTTTATCTTTTAAAAAGTTTTAACAAAATATCTAATTTTTTATTTTTTTGGAATTCTCATTGGAATTTTCAGAATATAAACGGTAGCTTTCAAATGTTACTAATATTTATGAAAATATAGTTTATTTTCATTTATACAAAATTGTAAACCATTCTCCATAGTTTTGATCTTTATCTTAAACAAATTATTATTGAGTTCACAAAGATGCACTTGCAAGAAGACAAAATTCAGAGTTGTGTCAACCAGAAAAAATAAAAAGTGGTGATAAAAGTTACATGATGTTGCTAGAAATTTAAAAAGTTTTAGTTTCAATTAAATTTTAGATAATTATGTTTGCCCAGTGTTAGCATCCAGATGTATTTCCCTTAATTTACAAATAAATTTTGGCAGAAAGCAATTGAAAAGAATCAATTTGCTTTTTCCATATTTTTCAAAAACTTTTCAGTTTTTCCCGGTTCCTGCATCAATATATTGATCAATGATATCTAATTAACGCCGACAAAGTTGTTTACAAATTTTCATGGAAAGCACTATTTTTTTAAATTATGCTATTAAAATTTTTGATTATAAATATGTATACCAGTTAAAATCATATTTTTAAGTATAGACTGTAAAAAATTCCGGATCAACTTACGGTAAAAAGTGTCGTTACTGAAGGTGTCATTACATTTTACTGCAAAATTTTATGGAACAAAGTATCTGATGTACCGTGATTCTAACAGTATTAAATACTAAAAAATCCTTGAATAACTGTAATTAAATAAATATTAAGGAAAAATTACTGTAAAATGGATTTTACGTATGATGCACGCAGAAGGGTAGTACTTTTTACCGTGATTTGATTCCGAAATTTCTACAGTGTGATACTTTTGTTGAACAAACAAATGACATACACAGACGCAAAAAAGCGATATTCATGTTCTCTGCTAAGCATATTTATGGGACTTATTTTGTTAAATAAATTAAATTTTGCAACAATGATCGTAAAAGAAATTAATTATGATAAAAAAAATAGTATAAATATTTCTTTCAAGAACTTTGCTCTTCATTCCAATTACAGAAGTATCAATGTTGTTTTTTACTTTAAAAAAATGCTCTTTTTACTACACATATTTACAATTAGCCCATATGGCTTATGACCCTTCAAATGGCTCATTACGGGAGTTTATCTGAGGAATCTGAATAAAATTAATTTTTTTAAAAAAGGGTTAGTTAATTATGCAAATAATTTTTCGCCCTATGTCCATCCATGCTATTAAAAATCTTATTAAAATATCTAGTAAAGCTCAGGAAGACCTCGATAACCATGTTTCCCAAAAACTCCTGGAAGATTATCATCCCAAATTTGGGTAATGGCCCAAATTTGGGTAATGGCCAATACATTTGTTAATTTTTTAACTATCTGTCGTTAAATAAAAAAATTTAAAACTTTATAGATTGTAATTATCTACATAATTATCGTAGCATAACTAAATGCGAAAAAGAAATTATTTGCAATATAAAATAAAAAGAGAATTTGATTAAATTTAAATTTTTTTTATTTTTTTAATTAAAAACTTTTTAATCACATAAAAAATAAAAATATATATAAATTTCTTTAAATTCTTCCATTAATAAGGCTTATTTTATTAGATATATTTTCATTTCAAATTCACAAAAACGTGCGTGAAAATCTGCCTAAAACTTATTACCATTACCAAACCATTAGCTTATGTCTTAAGTATAAAAAATTTTTAATAATGAAAAAAATGATGAGCAAAATTTTTTTACTAAATGTATACAAAAAGGATCCTGAAAGTTTTTTAAAAAAATTAGCGTATTCATAGTGCCCATCCAATTAAGAAATAAGGAAAATAAGAAAAATAAACTAATTACAATTCATTTTTTTAAAACAGCAAAATTTATTTACTGGGGAAAAGCGAGTAATGAAATTGAATTAAAAAGTTTTAGAATAGAACAATCATGAAATTCCTAACTCAGAAGCTTATCTTAAGAGACGTATTCCACACTTATCAGGAACCCAAAGCTGTAAAATGCCAGATAAGGTTCATTGGAAAAACCATTTTCACTAAATGCTTCATTAGAAAAAACTTCTGAACACAAGAGATTTCTTTCTTTCAAATATATTGCAGAAGAAGAAACAAAACAAATTCAATTACCCACAATAAAAGGAAGTATATTGACTGTTAAAACAGAAAAGGCTCTCACTTAATTGAATTTGTTTTTTAAATCTTAAATTCAATTAAACAAATAATGAATAAACTTTAAAATGAATTTTGTAATTTAGCTTAAAATAAATTGATATTGCTTTCTATTTATTACTTTATTCTATAAAATAGGAGATTTTTAAAATGGCTAATTCTTACGAATTTTAGAATTATTTATCAACTTTTATTTGAAACATTTAAATTATTATAAAAACAATTTAATAAAAATAATTTTGAAATTAGTATATACAAATGATAATTAAGCGTGATATTAAGAACTATTATTTATAGTTCTTGAATTACGTTAGAAATATTTTAAACTAAACTCCATACTCTAATTGAATTTTGAAAACCAAATACAATAAAATAATCGTTAATTAGGTTGCTTATTTCAATTACGAAGACATGCAGCACGCGGCACAGTGTTTTTACTGTAGCACGCGAAGACTTAAGGAAAAGTTGTGAAAAATATTGAAATAAACAATTATAATTGAATAATTTTACTTTAAGGAATTTTGCCAAAACCAGTAACAGCCCTACTTCTCAAATTACATTGAATTTTGGAAATTTCTTCAAGCAATGTTTCAAATATACTCGATTTAGTTTTCCTATATTGTTGTAGGTTTGAATATATATATATATATATATAAGTTTTTGATCAAATGTTTTTTTATGAACCTATTAAAATCAAAATATTGTTCGCGCTGAGAAATTAGTATGGTTAAAATATTACACTATGGTAAAATCTACAATGTCCCTGGTTATATGGGAAAACCAAAAAGCATGATAATCTTTGACAAAGCGCTTTGGTAATGATTTTGGTAAAATTGGCAGTAGAATGTGTATAACGTATGTGTGATAAAATTTGTTAAATGTGGTAAGCTTTGCTAATTTTATCATAATACGTTAGAGCATGGCATAAAAGCCATTTTTTGTACTTTTATGAAATGTACTTTCCAGAATTAAATGTTGCGTGTTATTCATTTTTATTTCATACTTGATCTAACAAACTTTTTTACTGCTCAGACTTACATTCAAAATGTGTTATTTTCTTAAAAGTAGCCAGTAATCAGCCTATAACTATCGTTTTTACATATCTTAATATTTTTTAGCATGTTGAAAGAGTAAGCATAGATTTTTCTTTTTCTGAAAGCAGTTTAACTTCGATGGTTTAACCTTCCCTATTCTTCATCATGCTAAACATATAATCGAATTTACTTTTAAATCTAAATCTAATATTGAAACATGCACTAAAAAATTTCTGCAATTTCAAATTCGGTCAATACCAGCGCATGCAACAAATATTTATTCGAACAAAGAAACCTTATCGACAAAAAAGAGTTAGAAAAATAAAATAAATGCCAGTTTGAACAACTATTAAACTGGCATTGATTTCATTTTAATTTTGAGTAAAATTTCTATCAAGTTCTTGAAAATATTGCTGCATTATAGTGCCAAATATGCATACTGCTTCAAATATACACCGAAGAGCCATTATATTATGACCACCCTCCATCTATAGCAATGTGTTCGTCCAGATTTTCATGGTTACTCGCCCAGGAACAATGTTTCATAGGCCCATTAGAACCCATAATCCTTATAGAACAATCTCTGACATCTGTAAGCTACTTGAACATAGTTGCAGACCAGAATTCATGGCAAGGGTTTTTTCCTGCGGGGGATGGTGTTTACTAACAGGATAATGCACCATGTCATAAGGGTCGAATCGTCATGGATTGGTGAACATTGCAGTGACTTTCAAGTCATGTCTGGGCCCCCAAATTTACCTGACCTTAATCCAATAGACCATTTGTGGTCCTATTTGGAAAACCAAATTCGTGGTGCCAAATTCAATGTGAGAGAATTGCAGGACCAGTTGGTGAGCGCTTGGTACCAGATACCTCAGACTACCTATCAGCACCTTGTGGAATCAATGCCACGGCGGGTGCTAGTAGTTTTGAGGGCTAAAGGTGGTCCCACATGTTATTAGCAGGGTGGTCATAATGTAATGGCTCTTCGGTGTATATTCCAACAAGTGTGTAATATATACTGGATATTACATCAATTGGACATTATATTTTATTATACTCCATGAATTTTCATAAATATTAATATTTTTATGGATTTGCATGTAATTCTTCAGATGCTATACGAAATGTTGACTTAAAAAATTTTTAATTTCTGTAAATTTATGGTTGAAATGTTCCTTGACTTATGCATATGAAAAGAAAGAATTTGTTATAGTACATTTTACAGAACATATTTTGGAAATGCATTTTTTGGTAGTACTATGCAAGATCGCGTGATATTGTTGTTGAATAAAATTAAAAAAATTCCGTTTAAATATCGTTTCAACGTATTATATTATTCTTATTTTCAATCCTTTTTTCAAGTTATTTTTACTTATTTTATAAATATGTCAATTTAATCAAAATTCAAAATAATTAAAGTAAAATATACTTGAAATTTATAGACAAATTGCTAAACTTTAGTTTGGGAAGTATACGTAGATAAAAAAATATGTTTTCTTTCACTGAATTTTAATTTAAGATTTCATGCCTGCAATGCCTTCACCTTGTTCTGTGTATTACTCAAAAAAGTATAATATTCAAAAGTCGGAAAATTAATATAAAGTTATCCCATTAGTCAGATAATTTTACAATTTTTCCGATTCCTTTTATAGTTCTTACCCTTCGCTAATTTTTGAATGACAACTTCTAACAACTTTTTAGTTTGCTAAGTAAGAAGAAAAATTAAAAGCAAAATGTCTTATTTAAGACTCAAACATAAACATAGCAAACATAACTTTACCGAAAAAAAGCTACCGAATTCAACTCCTGGAACTCAAATTCCTAACCAATATAAATATAGAGTGTATGCATTCGGTACAGATGCTATAACGTTGCGTTAGAATGAGCATTAATCAATCATTTTGGTTTAGCTTTATTTTTTCCCTTCATAAAAATGCTTAAGCTGACTGTTACTTTTATGGTTTGATGGTTCCTTATACTCTTATCTCTTCCTTTCAGGTGAACGAATAATGACCTACTTTCAGACCGTACTGTTTGCCGCAATCGTATTTCATGATACCATACCTTTCCTTAAGGGTTATAGTCTAAGTGTTTCCATTGTATCATCTTTTTTGACAATTCTTTCGTGGTCGCCATAATCTAAACATGAAGCAGAAGTTTTTGAAGCATTTCGTAATTATTATTTCTCATAATTTGACAGCTCTTTTATATTAATTACTCATCATTACTTTATATTTCATTTTATATTATTACTAGCTGCAATCTTACCCCGAAGCAAGGCGCGAAGGAATTGTATTAAATGAAAATTTACTTACATTTTTTTAATGTCTTTCTGTTCATATGTTAAGGGAATAAATGTGGAAATTTCACGTTGCGCTGTAACTATGTTTATTCAAATGCTTTTGGGTACACAAAATTTGTCTCTCCATTCGGAGCGGACACGAATAAATTAAAAGAACTACCGAGGCGTGTTCAGGACGCTTAGAGCTGTCTGATAATCAAGGTTTTTCCAAATTTAGTCCACATACTTGTAATGACTGTCCTTGATCTTAGTTGATAATCATGGTAAAGGCGAGACGTACCGGAAACTGTAAAGGCTTAAATTCAAATGGCGTTCATTAGGATAATTGGGATACGTTGCTGCAGAACACCTTCTGCTTTTAAATTTGCAAATTAGAATTTTAGCTTCGAGCATATTGGTCATCATCCTTTCCACTGAAAACAGGGCACGCTGCAGAATCTTGTTGGATTGATTTTTTGGAGAAGAATAATGGATAAACTATTTTTTAATGTTTCTGCATGCGGCGGCTTGCCTGGCAAATCAAGAAAATTCAGAAATTCAGTTTGATAGTTGTCCCGCAGTGGACTGATTGTTAAGACATGATTCCCAGCAGATCACTGAAGTCAAGCATCACTGGCTGCGGTCAGTGTGCGAGTGGGTGACCACTTGGATTAGTCTGCGTAGGGGCCAAGTGTGTGCGGTATTGTTCCTCGTTAAACTGTTCTACCGTAAAGTGCTCAACTTCGCGTGCAAGTCATCGGGCTACTGTGGTGTGATCATGGGATCACCACAGATTCCGGTTCAAGTGTTTCACTCATGGCTAAGGATGTATACTCAGCAATAAAGAACTATAACAAAACTAGACTTCTTTCGAGCAATGTTCAAATTAGAACTGTAAATTCAGAGTTAAAATTTTTGTTTTGCTCTGAAATTTCGTTTAAAATTGATAAACAACATTTTAAAAACCCTTTTTATATTTCTGAATTTGCACATGGCAATTTTGATGCCATACTGGGCTATGACTTCATTTCCAAACATGATATTAAAATTTTCCCCCATGATAATGTTGCTGTTTTTCAAAATTTTAAAGTTAAATTAACTGAAAAATGTGAAACACTTTGTAATTCAATTGTTGACTCTAAGGCAATTGTAAATAGAAAATTAGTAATTGAACCAAAACAATCAGCTCAAATAACTTTAAAAATTAAAAATTTTAATGATAAAGACAAAACCTTCTTGTTTGAACCCACCTTTAAAAATCCAAGTATTGAAATTTTTCCCTCTTTACATAATTGTGACAAATCTAAATTTGTTACTGTTGTTAAAAATATTGGCGAACTAACTATTCATATAAACAAAGACACTAACTTAGGCAATATTTTCTTTAATCCTGAATTTGAAGAGAATTCTTCTCAGGAAATTATTCATAATTTAGAAGAAGATATGGAATTTTGTAATTTGATATCTGCCACACAAGAGATTTTGGATTTGAGGAAAATTGAATTAACTAAAGAAGATTTTGACCTTGCCCATTTACCATCTGATAGGCAAGAAAAATTATTGCAATTGTTTACTTTAAGATATGCTGCTTTTTCAAAATCCCTTAAAACTTTAGGGCACTCAGATATTATTAAACCTCAAGTTAAGTTTAAATCAAAAAATCCTATGAAGTGCCAACCATTTACAATTCCCTATGCCATACAAGATCAAGTAAGAACAGACTTAATGGAATTAGTAGAAGCAGGCATAATAGAACGAAATATTTCTTCTTGGTCTTGCCCTTTAATTGTAGTTAAGAAAAGACCTAATCCTAAAGACCCTAATGCACCTACAAAATTTAGACTAGCCCTTGACCTGCGTTTAATAAATACTATAATAGATTCGGCAACTTATCCCTTACCCCGCATTAATACTATAATTAATGAAGTATCACAATTTCAATTTTTCTCTACCATGGACATGCCCCATGCATATCAACAATTAAAAATTTCAGAGGATCTTAAAGATATTCTCACATTTACCACACCTTTCGGAACTTTTGGTAGCAAAAGACTGGTTTATGGCTTAAAAACAGCTGCCAGTATATTTCAAGCTATGATAGACACTATCATAGATGAATTAAAGAATATGGGAATCACTGGCATATTTTCGTATCAGGATGATATAATTATTGGAGCTAATTCATTTGAAGATATGTTGGAAAAAATTCAAGCAGTGTTAGATATTTTTATTAAGTATAACTTAACTTTATCCCCTAGTAAATCTGAATTCTTTAAAACTGATACTAATTATTTAGGATTTAATATTTCCCATAAAATCGTTAAACCTATTTCCACTAACATTGCAAAAATAATGAAATTTGAACCACCTAAAAATCATGACCAAGTTAAATCATTTTTAGGAGTCTGCGGTTTCTACCGCCACCTAATTCCCAAATATGCAGAGATAACTGATATTTTATGTAAACTCAGTGCTAGTAAATCAAAATTTGTATGGACGAAAGAACATAAAGATGCTTTTGAATATCTTCAGCAAATATTTTTTTCCGAACCTTTTGTCAATTTCCCTCAATGGGATAAACCTTTCCTCTTGAACACTGATGCCAGTAAACAGGCAATTTCAGGTGTTCTTTTACAAGAATTTGATGGTGTCCTTCACCCCATCTCATATTATAGTAGAGCACTTTCTAAGGCTGAACAAAATTATCCGGCCATTAAATTAGAACTCTACGCCATTTATAAATCTGTAACTTCTTTTAAGGATTATCTTTACAACCGAAAATTTACAATTTTAACAGACTCCAAGCCCCTACTCCATTATAAGAAAATTACTTCACCTGCAAATTTAATTACTCGTTGGCTACTAGAACTGTCCGAATATTCCTTTGAAATGAAATATATTCCTGGAAAAATTAATTTTCTTTCTGATTACTTTTCTCGAAGAGAAAATCCTAGTAATTGTGCTCCTGCTTTACAGTCCCAAGATAATGAGCTAATACTTCCTTTTGTTGACCAAGATATAGAATTGGAAGCTGTAAATATTATTCAAAAACAAGACCCTCAAAATGAAATATCTAACAACACCTTTTATGAAGAGCAAAGGAAAGATCCAAATATAAATGAAATTATTGATCTGCTTGAGTCACCTTCTTTAATTAATGCACATAAAGTTAAAAATTTTATTGTTGATCCTGATACTAAACTATTAATGTTTATTACAAACAAAAAAAGATTAGTTAAGTTAATTGTTGTTCCAAAATCATTACAGAGTAAGGTATTAAATATTAGTCATATCTCACATTTTGGGTTAAAGAAAACATATGAAATTGTTCAAAAAAATTTCTTTTGGAAAAATATGTATAATGATACAAGAAACTTTGTTTTATCTTGTGACTCATGCATACGCAACAAATCCTACAACATTCCCAAAGCACCTTTACAGAATGTTCCCATCCCTAAAGTCCCAGGAGAATTTATTTCAATTGATATAGTAGGCCCCATTAAAAATTGTGGTTATGCATTAACCGTTTTGGATCATTTTTCCAAATTTTTGACTTTATACCCTTTAAGAAATTTAACTACCGAAACTGTATCACAACATCTAATTGAATATATCTCGATACATGGTAGACCAGCCATGATTTTGACAGATTTAGGCACTCAGTTTAATTCAGAGGTATTTCATTGCATCAATAAAACTTTAGGTATATTTTTGACCCATACTTCTTCTAAACACCCACAAGCTAATGGTGCCACTGAATCTTTGAATCGTGCCATTAAATCATCTATTTTGACTTTGCACGAAGCAGGTGTATCGTTTAAGAATTCATTACTTATGCATCAAAATTTGTACAATAATGCTGTCCATCCCAGCACTAGTTTTGAACCTGTATATTTACATTTTGGTAGATGCCCTCCCACTATGTTTGATACTTTTGATCCAAATATAGAGCCACAACAACTTGACAAGGCTTCCTTTATTCAAAATTTCATATCAGATTTAAGGATAACTTATGATATAGCATTTAATAAACTGAAAGAACAGCAGATCTTACAAAATCAAAAACAAATGCAAAAGGCTAAACTTCGAAACTTTAATGCAAACGATATTGTGTACATGAGATCAAATGATACTTTTAAACCAAAATTTGTGGGTCCTTATATTATAGTAAACAAGCAAAGTGATGTTAATTTTAAAATTAGACCTTTAGACACACCTTCTCATAAAGGTTTTGTAATACATAGTGACAGGTTAAGACTTGCACCCCGCCGACTCTCTCATTTAGATCTTAATTATTCTACGAGCCCACCAATTAATAATCCATTTCATGGATATAACCTTCGAGCACGATAAGATGAATATAATTTTAATAGATATTGCTGTCATACATGAGATTCCATATTTTGGTTAATTAGCTAAGTAAATGAATAAGTAATTAAGGATTATTTTCTTGTGAAATATTGTTAGTTTCTATTGCTGGCAATGGTGAACAGGTGCGCAACTGTTCTTTACATAACAATATTTTATCTTGAAAATGATAGGTTTATATGTAATCAAAAAAAAAAAAAAAAAAAAAATTATTTTTATGGATGACAACAATACTTTCTTGGGCGTGACTGTGTGGACATTATCAAACTCTGGACTTAATTAGACTCAATTAACATTATATAACTATTTCATTTAACTGTATTTAATAAGGATTAAATTTAACTTTAACTCTAACTTTCAAAAAAAAAAAAAGAAAAAATGTAAATTATTTGTTTACAATTACTGGCTAATGATCTATTCCACTGAGTCGATTTTTCTCAATTTAACAATTGAGTATATTTTTACAAGGTTTTTCAAATGACAAATGTATCAAAACTATTCAATGTTGATATAATTGCATATTTTACTTTTACTGCATGTCATATGTTATTGACATGTGTACCATGATTTATTGAATTTATTTAATATGATTTTTTGATCATTTATTGAAATGATCATACTTGTTTTTATAAGGTATGAAAATGTTGTCCGTGTACATAATTAACAGGGTCATTCTTATTTTTACGAGTGATATTTCTCTTAGAATTGGTAATTGTTACAATTATGAAGAAAAATGTTTGTATTTTACAAACAAATTAAAATTTTAGGTTCTTTTAAGAGAAAATTGAATATCACGATTGAATTTTGATTATCACACTGAATACTCACACGTATTCACCTTTTTGGTTATATTTATTTATCCAAGTTTTTTCATTTATTTTAGCTACATAATTACAAACATTTAATAATGGTGGTCATAATTACTAATGCATAAGCATTTTATAGTTGACTTTATTGTCATGCGTCTTAGGATTTCTTTATCGAAATTAACATTCAAAAAAAAAAAAAAAAAAAAAAAAAAAAAAAAAATATTTTCTTTTGTGGAATTAACATTTTTCCTAGGTTTTTTTAAAGTTATTCCATAATGTGACAAAAATATATTTGAATGACTTCCAACGAGAGTTTTTTAAAGTTATTCCATAATGTGACAAAAATATATTTGAATGACTTCCAACGAGAGTTTTTTAAAGTTATTCCATAATGTGACAAAAAAAAAAAATATATTTGAATTACTTATAATGAGAGTTTTTTGATGTTATTCCAAGTGCAGCGAATGCTTTTATAGTGAAAAGTGCATTTAATGTGTCAAGGTTGTTATTATATGTGATATTTACTCATACTTGTAAATGCCATTTTACTTTTCGTCAAAGGTTTAACCTCACCTTGTCATCCCACCTCAACAATTATGGTTTGAATTTCAAGAAAAAAAAGCAATTATTTTATAATTGGCCATCAGGACAATTGAACTCTGTTTTCAGGGCACCAGTCAAATTGTCTTTTACTGAGGACACTTATGTAGCTCAACATTTTATTTAATGCATATGTTTACTCAAGATTTTTTATGTTGAACATGATATGTATGTATGATTTTTTTATCTTTATGATTCACATTTTATGTTAACGGTAACTTAAGTTTTTTGATTTTAACTTTTACATTTTAATGGGGTAATTTAAACTTAATTTTTTTCATTAAAGGGGTGGCTATTAATTTTTTCCCATTCAAAGGGGGAATTTGTGGTGTGATCATGGGATCACCACAATATTTACTCTTCCTACTGGGCTGTCTCCAACAGGAGCGCCCTCTTCATTGCCTTTGCAGGATCTCTAGGGCTCGACTCATAGCTCGTCTTTAGAGATTCTTGCAACCGCTAGGGAGGGGACGCTATCTTTTGGAGATAGACCAGTATTCCCCGTGGATCTCGAATAGTTGGTTGCTTTCTTAAGCAGCAGGATAATTTTTTGTTTTTTCCCCCTGTGTGCTCTAGAGTTTAATCATTGATTTTTACCATAATAAGTTTTTCCTTATCTCCTAATTATTTGAACCATCAGGTAAATTCAGCAAGAAAACAATTATTATTCAAATGACTTAAATTAAATTATTATCTACTCCCTTGAGCACACAGGGAGGATCCAGCATGCACGTGGTGCAGTTAGGCTCTTGTGCATGGATGAGCCGCTTACTGAAATGAACATGTTTCTCAAAAACTGAAATGAAATAGAAATGTTAAATAAAATGCCTTAGTCTACAAAAATCTGTATTTTTCATTTGAATGGAGACATACAACTTCCAGCACAAGCAGATGGCGAATGATCTTCACCACATGGCCCTTCCATCAACCACATCCCCCGACCTATCATAGTAGCTACTGATTCGGGGGTGCCATCCCCTCTGCAGAGGATCAAAATTGTGACGGCATGTCTTCGGATCATCCTCAGGGATGTTTCCCAGACCATCGCCAATAGTCCATTGTGCAGCTCTAGTGTGACGTAAATGAACTACAACAACTACAACAGTTTTATATTTGACTGCCTCTTTCTGATCTATGTATATTGATGGACTTCATATGTTCTCGCATTACTTGAAATTTCATTTAAAATGCGGAAATTGGTGTCATGAACATCGTTGTTTTTGGCTGCTAATATAGCAAGCTCACTGTGCCACTGAATATTCTTGTAATTCCACGCAATATTTGGGAAAACGTTGCGCATATGTTCACCTGTGGTTAAATTAATTTTATAGAAGTTTATAAGCAGTATAATATTGAGTGGATTTATCTATAGCCCGTATTTCTCCATTACCCGTATCCAACAATTGTTTTGAGAAACGCTCATCTGTTGTACTTTATATAATTTACAACTTCACATATTTGCAATATGTAATTAAAAGAATGAATAGGTTATTTACTGCTAGCCACGCAGAAAGAATCGATTTACTCAGATTCATAATAACATCTTTTAGAATTGTTAACTGTGCCGCAATTGACCGCACCACCAAGACGCTATCAGGTATTTTGAAAGAGTTTGTACGCAACTAATCAGTGACATTTTTTGCTTAAGATCTCATTTTGAGTTTGAGATTTTGGGTTGTTTCTTTTTTATCCTGAATTATTTTTCAAAAAAAATTATGTTGTCCTCTTAATGTTTATATTGTATAAAAATGTGACTTTTAATGAAACTTTTTAAAACTCTGTACTTAGACTCCAATTATGGTCCCTTTTTCATTGCGAAACATAAGACAAATAAAAATAAATAAAAAAAAAAGTTTTTAAAAAGACTTGTGATTTTTGAATTTACTGCAATATGGTGTTCACTGAGTTCAATATCGAGTCCTCATACGCAAAACATCATTGAAAAATTACGACTTGAACGTTGAATGGTTTGATATACTGTTACATTTTAAAATTTTAATTTCTTTTTCTTTATAATATTCAATTTTATTATGAAAAATATATATTTTTTATTTCGTAATTAAATTTTTTGGGATATATAAAAAGTGAGAAAACATGCATAAAAAATGTTTAACTCCCCCCCCCTTTCCTTTGTATTTAGAATAGTTGATATTTCCAGAATAATTAACTAAATTAAATCCAAGTTTTTACTTCACAAATAAAAGCATTTTAATGTAATTGAATTTAAACCTATAAATACTAAATAAGTTTTCAAAATCAGAGCTTTCTCTTAATTTGATTTTTAAGATAAACTTTAAACTGCAAAAATAAGGTAGTATTTTTTCTTAAACCTTTAGTAAATGCTTTTTTTTATATTTTATTTCAGAGTCAATATGCGATTTAAATTGGAAAAAAGGGAAAACATATAAACAGATACAGCAACTTGGGGCACTGGTGTGGTAAACATTTTTTTTTCTTTCTCAGATGTCATTTTATTTTGAGCTATCTTATTTGATTTTCAAACATAAATATTGAAAAAGTTTACAAACAACTTTCCATGCATCAAGTTATTCAATTTCCAAAAAACCTGTTTTCCGTTGAGTCAATTTGCCTTTCCTTTATACCAAATACCGTCAAATACGAAAATGTTTCCTGGTAAACAGATAAAAATGCAAAAGGAAAAAAAATCCCTATCGTTTTTTCTAAGAAAAATTTAATAAAACTGTAAAGCAACGAAATAAATTTATTCCAAAATTTGGATACTTTTCTTTTCTTAATTAGTAATTCAAGCATAAGGTTCCTCTTTTTTACACTCTATTCAAAAATATAGCAGAATCTTTTTTTATCAAAATAAAAATAAAAAAATAAAAAATTATGCAAGTTTGATTTTGTTTTATAAAACACTATTCTAAAAAAACTAGCTTGGCTAATTAATAGGACCTCTTTCTCTAATTAGATTTCATCGCTTCACAAAAAATTCAGTCATCAAACTTATCTCCTAATTTTTGAAGAAAAAGTAAGCATATTTGCACCAGTTGTGATTGTTTTGAAATTCTAAATGAAAATTGCTGGTAAAGAATTAACTTCATGATTTAATGCTTAACTTAATAAAGAATATACATATATCATTTTAATTATATACATTGTTTATTATTTTAAAATATATACATTGTTCATTATTTATATATACATATATATATACATATATATATATATATATATATATATATAAATATATATATATATATATATATATATATATATATATATATATATATATATATATATATATATATACAGTGAATTCGCGATAACTCGAATCTGATAGGACTGACGAAAAACTTCGACATATCGGAAGTTCGACTTACCGTTAGTTTCGGTTTTTGACTTTCAAAATATTGTCGGATTATTTAATTAATGCTTATTAATTACAAATCTTCTAAATGCTTACAATATTTAAGATCATTTTTCTGACAAGCCATTTACGATAAGACTGTTTGAAGCACTTTAAGATACCCTGGTCCATCGGCTGCAACTTTGTTGTTGTGTTTGGCGGGAGAAACTGCAAGTTTACTGCTTTCAAATTTGGTAGATCACTATGCGCTGTGCATTTATCCATAAAGAGTATCAGTTTTCTTTTCTTAGCGAAGAATTTCTGATCCAATTTTCTTACATAGTCTTCATATAATACTGATGTCATCCAAAACTTTTTGTTAGACTTGTAATCCAAAGGATACGTTTTTACATTCTTGAAACATCGGGGGATTTCGGTATTTTCTGATAGCAAGTAAGGGCAATTTCTCTGTCCCAGACGCATTTCCTCCAACTAGGACAGTCAAACGTTCCTTGCTCATTTTACCCCCTGAGCAGTTTTCATCCTTAAACATCATAGTCTTATTTGGAAGACATTTAAGAAATAAACCCATTTCATCAATATTGAAAACATCATTTTAACTGTATCCTTGAAGTAAATTTGGTAACGTTTCATTTAACCACTGTTCACATACTTCAAGAGGGAAAGCTTTAGCTTCTCCATGAAGAGTGCGAAAGACATTGTGTGTGTGTTGCAAAGGAAGGGACAAAATATCAGCTCCTAGGTTTTTTTTCTTGCTTCAAAAGATCCCAAAAAAAATCGAGTTAAAGGGAGTAAAATTCGAGTAATCGAGAATAATTAACATGAAATTGAAGATAAAAGGGTCGGGACCTCATAAAAAAATCGAGTTATAGTAATATTTGAGTTATCGTACTTCGAGTTATAGCGAATTGACTGTATATATATATATATATATATATATATATATATATATATATATATATATATATATATATATATATATATATATTTAAATATATATATATATATATATATATATATATATATATATATATATATATATATATATATATATATATATATATATATATATATATATATATATATATATATATATATATATATATATATATATATATATATGTAATAACAGGGCTACATCCCTGCTATCATTGTTGTATTCATCTTTAATAATGCAGTCATAAGCCATGATACGTTCTAGAAAGGTTTATTTAAAGGTAGGCTGGTGGTTATAACAGTTCACATCCCCACTCCACAAGGGAGGGGGTGTGGACGAAACTCCAGATGGTTCCGGCAGATATTTTATGGAACACGTTAATCAGCAAGAGACATGCGAAAACCATCGGTTCCGCATTAAATACTTACAGATTTTGATGTAATTAGGTTCCAGTCGTACATACCTTGTAACTCTACGCATTATGGAAAATCATTTAATGCTTCCTAATATGGAAGTGAAAGAGGGACAAGATTCTAAAAATAACTCCTCCTTTGAAATATAAATCTAATTATAATTCAATGGTATGTTTTCAGCCTTGAAGTCCCGAAATAGAATTTCTACACCTATTCTTTACCAAAGACATTTAATGAAAACGAAAGAGTTTTAATGTTGTTATTAATACAAAAGTATTTATAATTTTTGTATTATATATATATATATATATATATATATATATATATATATATATATATATATATATATATATATATATATATATATATATATATATATATATATATATATATATATATATATATATATATATATATATATATATATATATATATATATATATATATATATATATATATATATATATATATATATATATATATATATATATATATATATATATATATATATATATTTCAGAGAACGGGGGTATTGTATTATCGCATCATATCTGCCTGTAAAGTTTCGCTGTGGAAAAGTGATGTTCCGGCAGGAATTTCATTTGGTGTAAGAACAGATGGAGAAGGTGAATAAACCAGTGTTTTGCCGTACGACTGATGGTTTGCTCTTGGCTCACCAACGTATAGTTTTTCGGCGGTAAGAACTCCTCCCGCCACAAAATGCGAGGCCGTCTGCTGCTATGGAAACGAGACTAGCGCATTTCAAAGTGGGTAGCTTTCTTTACTCTATGGGTAGCTTTCTTTACAAAATAGACTGAGGAAAAAGATTCCCTTTCTCTCACCAAAACAAGCCAAAACCTGTCCTAAACTATGACCCCACCACACCCCTACTTGAAATAGTTATACGTCGTTACCATGGTCACAGCGACAGGTCCACGTGAATGGCTAGGGGAGTTCTTACTTTAAACAAACTATACGGCGAAATCCACATCAAAAACTGCCCCTGAGGTTTCACTTAAAGATTTTTGACCCCTCTCCTATAGTGCCTATTTTGCTTCCAGTGACTTTGCTTTTAAAGAAATTCCGTCCTGTCCATGACAGACGGAGAAGTGAAGACCACTGTGACTTGCTGACTCCTCAATTCCCGAGTTGCAGACTTTTATGATAAACATATATCATGATATGACAAATGTTGCGTTAAAAAGTAGCTGAAATAAAAAAAAATATATTGTAAAAGTAACTAATATGAAATCATGTTTCTTTTTGGTGCTGTAAAATTAATTAACTATATCAATCTGGTTCCTCTAAAACGTAGCGCGACATCATGAATTTTAAAATCGTTTTAATCATAAGCTATTAATAGCACGTCGTCCATTATTTGATTCTTAAAAGAAATTCTTAAAGGACAAAGCAACTACACCAAAGCAGCTACACCAAATATCGAATTTTAAAGGACAAAGCAACTACACCAAAAAAAAAACGAAAAATAGTTGTCTTCGTCAACTATTATGTAATCAATTTAATTTGAATTAATTACTCTGGAAATAAATTATGCGATACACAAGCATTCAAATAACAGAACGGAACACACGAACCTCTGATTCCCCTACTTGTGTTACCTCTTTTCTTAAAATAGAGACAATTTTACCTATGCCTTTGATCAGTTTTATTTAATCAACCTTTATGAACAAAAATCAATTTCCATTCTCAGTAACCTAATACTTTATATAAATTGCGATGATTAGGACTTTCTAAATGTCCCAAAGCGTTAGTTTTATTGCTTTTCTTTCGCCTTTATGTATTCCCTCACGATAACTATACGATAGTCTCCTTTAGGTTTATCCAAAAGTTTGCAACTTAGCTCATCACGATGTATACATGTATGTTTAGTATCCCCAAAAAATTGCTATTAGTAACAAAGAGAATTTATATTATTTACAGTTATTAATTGAAACATTAATGACTGTCTTAGTGCCTAATGTTTATGAACTTGTTATTTGTGGAGAGAATATTGAGTATATTTAATTTTTAAAAAGGATATTTGTCATTTAAAAATTGGTTTTTGTTAAAATATTTCATGCTTTGTTCAATACTACTAAACAACATGAATGATATTTTTTATTATCATTAGTAAAGTATACGTTATACTCCAAATTTTTATCTTTCATTAGGTTTCAATCTAAATTAAAAATTTATTTATTTGTGATAAAATAATAAATATGTTTTTTTAATCAATTGAGCTTGAGTGTACGTTAGCTCAAAGTTAGGACACAAGTACTAGAAATGAAGCGGGCTTAATCCGAACCGGGAACCACTGAGAGTCGAGCTCGTTTAATAAGAAAAGTTTTCAGGCTCGGTAGGGATAGGACTGATGATAAATATTTTACGGTTCCACACGGTAAAAAGAAATAATAAATAAATAAAAAAATAAAAATAAAAAACCGTTTTGAATATATGAGGCAGCTACAGTGCATGTAATTCTCAAAAACGTTTCTGAATATTTCAGAAGCCTCTGAAACTGATTTTGAAGCGTTTGCTTAGTTTTGTTCAGTCAGTGAGGCGATTGCTCAGATTGAGATTCAGATTCGTAATTTTGAAAATAAAAGAAATGTGTCTCAATTGATCGGAAACATTCTATTAAATTAAGTTCTCTGAGGTTTTCGGAAATATTTTTGTCGAGTCAAAATTAGTTTTTAAAATTTTTTATAGTGCAATTAATCCCATGCATCTAAGCCTTGGAAGGGATTGGATTCCGGTTTTTCTGGCTCGGTAGATTCGGACCTCCAAAAGTTAGCCCGAACTCATCTCCAACAGGTACAACTAGATCAATGAATGACTTAAATCTTGTCAATAATTATTTTACTATAATCTGCATCGGAAAAAAATTTTTTATGGTAATATTTTTCATCTTCAAACTTCAGCAGCCCATTGTTGACCATAACCTCCTAAAGAATGTTCTTTCTTTCCAATCTACACTTAGTGATATCTTCCTGCTAATAGCTCTTCATATTTCAAAATTCTCCTTCCCATAATCTGTACATTTCAGCTGATTTTGTTGAAGAGAAGTTTCATTCGATAGGCATGACCCGCATACCTCAAAAGACAACTTTTAATAAATGACATCTGGTTCCTTAAATAACTTATACAACTCAAAATCATGCCGTCATCTCCAGAATCTATCCAAACGTCAGAGAATTACTACCACAAATTTTACCTCAGCTTTAAATAGTTCTAACTTTCAGCTTGATATTGACCATGAGCATACTTTAATGAGAATAATTTTTTTCTAATATAAAACTGTATACGGTGAGAATTCTCGTACCCCTCACGAAGTGAATTTCCAACACGAAAAACACATTTTAGATCGAATGGTTCTAATAACTTCTATGGTTCAATGGTTCTAACAACTGAGTAAAATTGGTAGCATTGTATCCATTTGTAAGAAACATATTGATCCGTATTCAAATATTAATTTTTAAACAGAATGAAACGCACATATTTCATTTTTTAAAAGTATAAAAAATGTTGGAATATAGAAAAAGAAATTCAGACTTATTTTTAAAAAATCTAAAGGAAACTTCAAATATGCAAAATCGAACAAGATATTTTCTTTTGATATCATCCTCTTTTAGGAAATAAAAATAGACAGTGACTGTATCTGGCAGCAACACTAGAATTATGAACAAATAAAAAAGTGAAGAAATGAATCTTTTATCAGACTATAGACCAGAAAGCCAAAACAAATAGCGAACTCTTTGTTATAAAGCCGTTACAGCACCTTTCAAACTAAAACCATTTTTCTTCAACTGTTATTACCAGTGAAAATTTTTTATTTTAATGAGTAAATTTTTCAGATGCATTTGTAGCTAATTGAATTTAGATGCACATTGCCTAACTTTGAGACAATATACGTTTTAAAGAGAAAAATCTTTTTCTCTTTTCTGTGTTTTGTTTGGGGAATAAAACAAAAGCATCACTAAGTTAAAGCTAGAGATTGATTAAATACACCTCATCAATCCTAAAAACATTACATTATCAATCCTCAATTTTTTTTTTCGGTGGAACATTTCTTTTACTAAACGACAATACGATTTTTATTCTACGTTAACAATTGATGCATTGGTAAGTAAATGTTTCAGGTGAATTTTCATTAATTCTCGGGAATGGAATTTTTTGCGTTTTTCTTGAATATATTACTTTAATAGTTTTAGTTATCACTGTAAATGCCTAGTGTACCTGCAATCCAAATGTTAAAAGCATTTATAATATATAACCTTAATTAAAAATAACTTTTGTGGCATTTATATAGTGAATTGTACTATAATTTTGTGAATCTATATATATAAAAGTGAATGTGTGTCTGTCTGTCCTCTATAGACTCCTAAACCATCCGACAGAAAGCTATGAAACTTGGCATGCAGATAGTTCAAAGCACGAGGAAGGTTTCTGTCGACATTAGAACATTCGGCGATAAACCGTTCCAGCGATATCAGTGAAAGTCGAAATGGAATTTTCTGATTGGTTAAAAGCTAGCCATTGTTTTAAATTTTGCTATAAACGATTCAATTTTCAAATATCTTGAAGATAACAACAGTGATATTTTCTATCTTATAACTCTATTCATTTAGAAAAGTAAATTAAAGTAAATTGCATATACTTTAATTTTTAATTCGCGCGTTTCTTTATGTCAGGTGAGCACAAGCAAGTAAAATCAACGAGAATAGATTTCTTAATTGTTGGTCGTATCACGGATTCAGTACTGCGAAAACTGTTTAATAAATATAAAGACAAAAGCAAATGTCATTCAAATTGCACGTTTTCAGAAATATTTATATTTAGTACGTAATTTTAGGTTAGCACAATTAAATATAGTTTTCGAAGATTTCAGTGCTGTGACAGTTGTCATTTGAAAACTATTAGTTTGTTTGTTTATTTATGCAAAGTTTTCGAATTCATCCATTTTATTTCTTTCATTTATAAAATTGATTTTTGTTTTAAATCTTATAATTTTCATATTTCTTATTCATCTCATTTTTATTGCTCTTTTTATTATTTAAAATATGTATGGGATATTTCGATTTAGCAAATTCGCGACCACTGTCAACTTTTACATTTCTTTTTCTTTGTCAGAAAGAATATTTGCAAAAATATGCCGCCTAAGCAAATCGCTCTTAGTCGGTCGACATCTCAAGCGCGCAAAAAGAGAACTACCCGTGTTTCAGAAACATCGGAGCAACGGGAAAAAGACTTGAAACTAATCGAGAACAGAATGCTTTTGCCCGTTCCTTAGAAACGTCTGAGCAACAGGAAAGAAGACTGTCAACAAATCAACTGCGAACTACACACGCCCGTTCGTCGGAAACATCAGAGCAACGGTAAGCAAGGATGAAAACCGACCGAGAACGCATTTCGCTATTCAGACGCTGCCAATACTCTGATTTGAATTTCAGTGCATTTCACTATGATCCGACAACAAACTATAGTCTTCCCCCAAGTGTCATCATCGGAGAAATATATCAATTATGTATGTTTTGTAATGCTCTCAAATTTAAAAATGAAACAGCTGAAATTTGCTGTTCTAGAGGCATACTGAAACTACAAGATTTTACGTCGCCTGCCGAGACATTATCAACCTTCGTATCAGGTCAAACAAACCAATCGAAACATTTTTTGGCGCATATACGCCGGTACAATTCGTGTTTCTAAATGACTTTATTCGGTGCTACACGCATCGTGAACGAGAATTACATCCCAGCATTCAAAGTGCAAGGCCAAATTTATCATCGTGCAGGATCACTTCTTTCAATGCCTAACGCAGATCATAAATTTCTATAAATTTATTTCATGGATAACACAAATGATCAAGTCAATCAACGTTGTCAGGTAAACAATGGCACTAAACGAAAAATTGTTACCGTATTACAAAAATTTTTCGATCAACATAATCAGTTAATTAGGCTGTTCACAATTGCCCTTGACTAAATGTCATCCGATATTTACAAAGTTGTTATTAGAGCTGAAAAAACACCTGTAGGCCACCACAAAGAAAAATACAATGCGCCAACATTGGATGAAGTGGCTATTGTTATAGTTGGCGAAGAATTTACCTCCCGCGATACAGTTCTTCATCGCAGAAATCGTGACGTTCAAAGAGTTCTCAGAAACGTATCGATCATATGATGCATTGCAATATCCTATTTTATTTTGGTGAGGAGAGGAGGGATATTATTTTAACATAAAATTAAGAAGTCCGCAAACAGGCGAGAAAACCAATAAGAAAGCAAGTGCAATAAGTTTTTATGCATATAGATTAATGATTGCCAAAACGCTGATAATCATACTTTAAAATGTCGACAATTAGTTCATCAATACATTATCGATATGTATGCGAAAATTGAAACTGAACGCCTACTGTATATTAAATTAAATCAAACCAAATTACGTTCAGAAGAATGCATTCATTTACGGGATACAATAATTAATGATGGTAACGTTAATCCTAATGATGTGGGGGAAATGATTATATTGCCGACTACATTTGCAGGGAGAAAAACTTGGACTCCCTGCAAATGTAGTATTCATACATGTCTGAGTATTCATACATGTGCCTTGGACTCCAAGGCACATGTATGAATACTCACAGGATGCAATGACATATGTTCTCGCATATGGGCTCCTAGATTTATTTATTACATTTACGTGCAATTCTGCTTGGGTTGAAATTAGAGATATTTTGTTACCAGGACAATCATCATCGGATCGTCATGATATTACAGCACGTGTGTTCAAACAAAAATGATAATCTTTACTTGATTTCATTGTGAAGCGTCATGTTTTTAGAGAGACACGGTGTTGGGTGCACTCTATTGAATGGCAAAAACGAGGATTGCCTCAGGCACACATTCTAATTTGGCTTATTGAAAAAAAACCCACCTTCAAACTGATCAGATATCAGCAGAAATTCTTGATGTCACCATAGATCCAGTCTTATTTCAGATCATTGTCCAAAATATGTTTCATGCTCCGTGTGCATCACCATACATGTCTGTTTGAAAATGCACTAATGGTGTCCTAGAGAATTAACTGCTGAGACTATCACTGGTTTTTTTCACCATTAAATAAAATTTGCATTTCAAATCATAATCGCAAATGTCATTTACACACTTAAATACAAAATTCAAATTCAAATTGAAAGCGTTGCAACGCACGCAGGGTACAGCTAGTTGTACTATAAAACTTACAAACCGTTACTTATTCCTGCCTAAAATTTATTTCTGCGCTTAAGAAAGATTAAATCATTTTGGTTTTATAGTTTCTCATAAATATTTACTGAAAATAACACCAGTGAAACTTTCCTATAAATTACTAAATGACGGGAATATAACACTAAGATGTTTATTTTGTTTCTTACTATATAAAATTGGCCGTTTTTAAAATTATGTTGAAGACTGAACTTTTTTCAGAAAATTTTTATTTTGTTTGAAAGTTAATGCAATTTTAGGATTTGTTTGGCTAAGCTATTTTTCTTTTTCCTTTTAACTATGACATTTTCAGCATTTCATTAACTGCGCTATTTGAAAACTTCTCTCTCAGTATTAAAAGATGAGTTGCTTTCTACCGCTAAAGTTTAATACAATTTTAAACTTCTTCTAAAACGTAACAGTGAGAGACAAATACTTCTCGCTTTAATGTAACAACCTGTCCTTGAGGCCACTTTTACTTTATTTTCAGCAAGATAATAATCGACCCGACTACATGTTTCCCATATTATCCTGCTCTTCCTTAATACAAAACATATGCAACAGTCACCGTAACTAACACGTTCTCTTGATCTTCAAGTAACTGAAATAGTGTAGTTAATGACTGTCGAGCAACTGTTTCTGAAAAATGTAATAAAGTAGCTTCAAGACATTCAGGAAGACCCTAAAAATACTCTTCTTCAGTCGCACGACAGTCCCGGGTTGGTCCTGTATTTTCTCCTGAACTCTTTTCCAGGCATCTCTCTGTTTAGCGATTGTCCACTAATTTTTGATTTTAGGAATATCCATATATTTTTCAAGACAGTCACTCCATCTAAGGAATGTCTGCCTCTTTTTCTAGTTTCTATAGGTTTGGGTAGAAATCGTTTTCGGCAGTTTCGATTTTCGTGTATACCTACCAGGTATACACGAATTTTATTCCAAATTTTTGCCATTCCTTTGCCATAAACCGTCCACCTGTGTTCCACCGGGGAAAAAACTTTTACCAAATGAATTCTATTTTATCAAGGTAGAATATATTTCGTTTTTATTTTATATATTACTCGCCATACTATTTCACCCATCAATGTCTAGTTTAGAATAAATAACCTTCAGAGAAAAATATGTCTTAAAGCAGATAAGTATGCTAACCTCTTTGGGTATTTAAAGAAACAAAGACAGTTAACGTCAAAATAAGTATGATGGACGCGTCTCCATAACTAAGCATATAATCAATGCTCCAGAATAAACTGACGCATAAGGATAAGGTTTAAGAATAATGTAATCTTATGGAACAAAGAAATAGTCTAAAATGTCAGAATAGAGAATTATTGTAATGTATGGAATATGACCAAGCAATGAAAACTCCCATGGGTTTCACAATAACATATTTCAGAATTATAAAATATAGCTGCCAATAAAATAGATATGTACCTCTTTTTTGTATTCAAATATTGTAAACTATTGGTACTACGCTTTCCATGTTTGGTTTACCCTTTTATCTTTGAGGATGTTCAATCTAAATTTATAAAAGAGAAATGCATTTATTGAGAAAAATTATATTACTTTCTTTACGTTATTTCATGTAAAAAAAAGACAAGAACAAAGAACTTTAACTCATTTTTTTTATAAATGAGAAACTATTCCTTTCTCCTTACACAACAAATGGTTTTTACAAATACCTCATAAAACCCTACTAGTGATGCTATTAAATCATCTTGTTCTTTTTATCATCCTGTTTTTATTTCATCTTGTATTATCATCCTCTTCAAACAGTTGATTTAAGGCAATCATGAACGAAGCACTTAAGTTTATACTAATCAGCATTCCACCTAAAACAATGATGCAAAGTTTCTTTTTGTTCTTTTCAAAGCTCCAATGAATCAACGCTTTGTAGCAACGATTCTATTGCACTTCTGCTTCATTTTTAAGCAGATGCAAAAGCAGTGAGATGCATAAGAAAATGTAACATAATGGAGAAAAGTTCGAACTTTGGAGAAAAATATTTGTGGTTTGCTTGAAATAAACATTGAAAATTTGGTACGTTCTAATGCTCCCAAACGGCGATGCGTTATCTATCAACAGTTCGAACTGGCGATTAAGTCTTATCTAGTCCCAGTATAGTGTCAAATCCAAAGCGAAATCCAGCCTGAAAACAATTGCATGGGGGAATTATCGTAGTATAGTTATTTATTTACATCGCAGTAGAGCTGCACAATGGGATATTAGCGACTTTCTGGAAAACATTCCTGACGATGCTCTGGAAATATGCCATCTCAGTTTTTATCCTCTGCGGAGGGGGATAGCTCCCCCACTTTGGTAAGAAAGTAGAGCACCTTACGGTGCAACAGTTTATCGAGGGCCGATACCGTACACCCTTGGTCCCTTCGTAGCCTGATCAAAGTGGTCACCCACCCACACACTGACATCAGCCAGTGATGCTTGACTTCGGTGTTTTACTGGGAACCATGTCTTACGATCTGCGGGAAGAGAAATTATTTAATAAAATAATTCCTTCAAATTTGAGAGCTTGAACGGATGTAGAACTAAATGATATTGGCCGAAGTTATAGCACCGAAACGGCGGCTATGCTTTAAAATTATTTATTTTCGCTAATAACATTATGTCTAATATACTTTAATGAATATGCTATTTTCAATTTATTAAATCCCATACCACTTATTACGACACATTTTATCATGAAAATGAATCCTATGAAATTCTCTATCTAAAGGACAATTTACTACAGCCGAATCCTTTATATGTCACGAAGTTTAATTATAGCCACACCTTGCTAACATAAATGTCAGAAAACGTGAACGACAATATTAATTCCTTTCGTCAGCTGTTTCATAAAATGAATGAATTCTTGTACGATCTATAACTATACCATTTGACAGAGACTAATAATTCCTTCAAATATGAGATAATACTACAAGCTTGAGAACTGTTAAAATTTTGATGAAATTAGTCAATACAACAGACGGATATCTGATAATCCATTTACTTTTAAACGATGAATTCCAAATTTTCTTCTACAATTATTTGTTTTTAGCTGTAAACAATTATTTAATAATATTTAAAGTAGTCAATACCATGACCAAATAAGCTTATATATTATAAAATAGTAATTCCTACACTGAAAAAAATATGGTCAAAACTACCAGAATGTGGTAAAAAATATCGTGTTTCGGACTCTATGAAAATACCAAAAAGCTCGGACATTTTTACCAGAACACTCATGATTTTAGTAAAATATGTGATATAATATGTGATAAAATTGTATAATATGTGATAAAATTTGTTAAATATAGTATAATTTGGTGATTTTATCATAATACTTTAGAACATGCTATAAAAATCATTTACTCGGTCAAACTTACTTTTCAGTTTTGTATTTTTTTTTACTAAATCTGTTGCAATAAGAACTATGATTCGTGTAGAAACTAGAACATATAAAATAACTCAAACATCATTTTTTCTTTTTTCAAGTATCTAACAGTTACATTCTAGGTCACTCAATGCCAGTTATTGTATCTATAACATGCACCAGGAGCATAGCTGGAGGAGATATACGGTATCATCTTCCTGTACAATTAAAACATCTCTGAAGTTTTATCAAGTTTAATAAATGGGTGCCTGCAACTCGAGAAAAAGGAGACTGCTGAAACCAGCTAGTTGTGTGTAAACAAGATGGCGTGTTAACATGCCATTATGCTTGGTTTTTTATCACGCTGAATAAATTTTCAGATCTGATTTAATTTGGTAAACGCAATTGACGTCCCACGTGGTTCTCGAAACTGATAGACTGTTGAATCGTGGCATAATCAATTGCGACGATTCAGCAGGTAATCAGTTTGCAGCAATCAATACCCGCTAGTGACGTCTCTCGCAGATATCCAGCTAGTGAATGTTTAAACATGCTTGTCTATTTCTAACAAAATAGTAGAATTTCTGTTTTTTTAATACTGCTACAAAAATGCAAAATAAATTATATTCCAAAGTTTAAATCTTACTTCAAATGAGGAAAAATAATTGCTAAGTTATTATCCCAATTATCGCAGTTTAAAAACAAGAAAATTCGTTTTTATAGCTAACAGAAGAAACGATGCTCTGTGGTATCACCCAAAAAAAAAATAACTAATTCTGAAGAATTGCGTTATTTTTTGAAGGAAGACGAAATACACTATGCATGATAGTTTCATGAAGAATGTTGAAAATTGACAACTTTTTATTTAGATATGCATTAGCAAAGAAAATGAAATTTTTCCCCATGAAATTTTTAACACTACGCTCCTGATAATCAATACATTGAATTTTAATGATAATTGAATGCTTATAGCACTTTTTATATTGTTCTAAGAATTGATAATAATATTAAAATTAGCAAAAGGTTTAAACAGGCACAGGCTTTTACATATTTCGGCATTATCAATTTACAGATCATTTTACATAATTATACATTAAAAATTTGACTTAGTAAAGCTATCAATTGTAACAACCGTCCTAAACCGGACCAAAAAAAGCTTAATATTTTTTTTTAAATATCAAACAAGCTGTCGTTTAACCATACTTAAAATCAAAAGAAACAAATACTCCACATCTTTACTAAACATGCCAGTGTGAATTTTTTTTTTATCGGAGTGAATTGAGTAACTTCAGCAAATTTCTTTCAATATTCTCTCTCTCCTAAATAAATCAAATTTTACTGAAATATCAAGAAAGTGAAATGAAATATACGTGTAGTATTCTTATATCCAAAGAACTGAAATAGGTTGAAAAACAAGAAAGCATTTTTCAAACCAAGCATTTTTCTAAAAAACAACATTTTAGAATAAACATTCTAAAAATGCCATTGTTCCAAGATTACTCCATGTAAATATTTTTAGAGCATATAGGATTAATATACTGAAAAAAGTATTGGTCTACATAACTTATTATGCTGCATAATAATACTGATATGCATACAATTTGTGGACTTCAAATATCGAGGAGATTTTTGATATAATGTTCTAAAATAAGTATGCCTCTTTTACTCTTCATTTGCTCCTCTAAAATACATCCTCATAAAAGAACGACGACATTGAGTCGATTTTCATTTCCGGTGGTTTCCTTTTACTTTTTGCTCATTAGTTACACAAAATGAAAAATGGAAGGTAATGCAATACTTTCAGAAAATATCTTTTGTGCCGCCATGATGCATATGTAATCTTTCTATTCAAGTTTATTTAAATCAATTCATCAAAAACGCGAAAGTTAAAGAAAGAAAATCAATAATTTAGTGCATTATTGGTTCCATAAATAACTTTTCAGGCTCAGTTGAAAATGCAATCTGAAAAAAAGTATTTAAATGCTTTTCATTTCAATCATTTAAATTGTGCATTATTTTCTACAATAAATTTCGGTTCTTTTCTTTCGAATCGTTTCTGGCCAATTGGAAGGGAAACAAAGGAAAGCCGCTAATTTCCTATAATGCCATTGATATCATGAAACTAATGATCGCAAATTAACGTAAGTCTGATATTTTTTTTGTTTTCAATAATAGAAATATATGAAAAAGTTACTTAAAATTTCATATATCTGAATCGTAAAAGTAACAAATGGGGTTAAAAATATTTCATGTATTAACTATCTCATTCTTTTATTTAGGTACATTATATTTTCTTAAAAAACAATATCCTTATCTTTTGTTATGTGTTATATTCTGTTTTATTAGACCAACAATTGACAGATACAATACGTGGATCGTACATATGTTTTTCTCCTTATGTTAAATGATGAGAGAATTCTGCATTCATTTATTGCAAAATCTAAAAATGAATGACTGGCTGCCGTATTTTTTTTCAATAATTTAAAAGGTATGTTAACAGTGTATATTTATAGATCAAGGCTCTGTTTAATCAAATTGGGTTTCCTTGAGAGTTTAGTGCAAATTTTTAAAATATTTTGATTCTTATTACAGATTAACGAAACGCGGATAAATTTCATTTTATAAGGAGTTGTAACTAAACACAATGAGCCACAATGGCATGATGTCTATGCGGAAAACTCAGTACCCAGTGGCGGCATGAAGTCCTCCCAGTTTTAGTTTGTCTGAGAAATAAACGCAGTCTGTGCGCAATGCTGATCACATTTATACAATTATGCCGTATGTCACGAAGTTATGGAGCCTTAACCTAAATGATTCGCTTAGCCTACAAAGGTCTGTTGCGGATCTGCTTTACTTTAATCAACACAATCTTATTTTGAAAGCTCAGTGAAACCAGGTCTTTATTTTGATTATAGTTACGCTTTTGAAACCCCTTTTTATAAGTCCAAATGATTTAAAGTCAGCTGGGATAAATTAAAAAAAAGAAGTTTAAAATTGAAGAATGGAAATTTTTGAAAATATTAACTTACTAATGTAATTTTACCTGGAAGGGCATCAATTAATTAACAAAAATGAAGTTTAAACCAAGTGCTAATTTAATAGAATAATTTGTAGTAGGGCTGAATAAATTAAATATTTAATAACTATTGATTTTTGAAATCTTGTTTTCATAAATTCAATAGCGTAAATGTGACGGAAAATATGTAGCAGGTATAAAAATGGGGTTTGTAAAAATTATATACTTAATAATGAAAGTGTCAATTAAGCGCAAAAGTTCATAGATTATAGATATATGTAATCTTATCGTTAAGCTCCGAAAATGATAATAGAAGAGTATTTATTTTAGACGGTTACAGACTTACAGATCAGTTAATTAATAATGCGCTTTTTTTTAAAATCTGGGCCTCTTTAGGTTCAACAGCTAGTATTTCTTTTAAAAATAAATGAAAATTATTTTTATATCAGCACAAGTAACAATTTATTGTTATTCGTGCCAACCACCACGAATCTTGTGCGAAATATATTTAATTTTATAACCGTCGTTGAACAGCAGACCCAATTTAGGGTTTATGGCTTCTAATGTTCAATTGTGTAAAATATAGCAAATAATTTTAATTTATTTGCCTGTATCTCATACCTTTGCCCGAGCAAGCTTAACGATATCAGATGAATCAAACGCTCTTTAAAATTTAGACTTATGGAGCAGATATGTCCGCTATCAAGACTACGATAAACCATCAATTGCTGCACATTGGTGGAATCTTGGTGGAATGCTAATTGATGCTAAAATTATTTCAGAAATGCTAAAATTATTTCCACGCAGGTTACATACATCAGCTCATCTTATTTCCCTGGTATCTTGATTCATTCGTATGAATGCTGATTTCGTTTTTTACGATATTGGTTCCTCACCACCTCTCCATATCTCGTGGAAATGCATTTTACCCTGACTTCAAATCAAATCTTCACTATTTTTGAGCACTTGTAGCATGTCGACTTTTATTTAAATCTACATATTTTCAAAGTCAATGAAGTGTTGTTGTTGTTGACTTGCCTGTTTAGGCAGAGGGGGTGCGATTGTTCTTGTTTTCCAGTGGCTCCCTCTATGGCCAAGAATTTGACTTCTGCCACGCCATACGTCACACCTGCTTATAGGGCTGACCCATTCATACATCCACAGATTTTGGCTGGAACCAGCGAGCGATTAATCTCCAATAAAGCAACCCTAGAGGTATTTATTTGTTATGAGAACGTGGAGGACTTTGTGACCCGACATATTTAGCATGCGAAAATCATCATTTACTACACGGGGAGTCTTATCCCATACTTTATTAATATTATTGTAAACCTAGCATTCCTTATTATTTTATCATCAACATTATCGTTATTATTGTTTTATGGCCATGTAATACAAATAACAGTCGCCGATTTATTTGTTAAGTGTCTCTGCAGATGCTATCTCGCTTAATACTTCATATATTTTTCTTTTTTTAGTTTGGTCTTTTTTATAACAATTTGTATAGTATTAATCTATAAAAAATTATCTACATTGGAGAGAAAGGTTTACCCATTTAAATAGATAGCACTCAATTGTAAGAAAATTAATACATAATTAAAAAGGTATTTTTGAAAAAGAATGAAATTTCATTTTGAAAAACCATGAAAATAAAATATTTATTTGATAAACATGCGATCCAAAATACTATTATGAAATAAATTATATTTAATTATCATAGCATATTATATCTAGAAAAAAAAATCAGAAAATTAATAAGCTGAAGTTCCTATTCCCTGTTACCAAATTTATACTGTTAAGATGATTTAAAGTTTTAGGTCATTGCAAAATTAGTAAACCGAATGTAATTAAATTGATCACAGACTTAAGCACGCTGAGATTATTTTCAATCGAGAATCCATAGAAGGATTCCGTATTCCCTCTTTGATAACGTAATTAATAAAATTGAATAGTCCTGAGGAATCTCCAATTAATTTAAAATGACACTTACTTTCTTAATTGCTAAACAAGAAAATTACTAACATATCTAAATTAAACATAATTAACTAATAAGTTTAATAATGATTCATTCAAATATATATTTATTTCTGATTAAATGATTTTAGTTCATTAATATTTTAATAAAGCGATACTAATTCAGGAAATCAGATCTCAAAAAAATGCAAGCTTCAAAAACTTAATATATGGCAAGGATTATTGTCTCGCTGAACATAATTAAAAAGATGCAAGATTATTTTCAAATAAATTTGTCATCTATTTAATAAGGCATTTTATTAGTCTGTACTTTTGGTCAGCAATATTTACAGAACACGCAGTATCTTACATATATGATTCATCTAAATCCTTGCAAAATATTGCTATTCTGGACCAGCGGTTTCCAATTTTTTCCAGTTACGAAACCCGAAATAAGCAAACTTCTTTTGATAGAATCCCTAATCAATAAATAAAGTTCATTAGCAATTGTAAATCAAACCAAAGAACTACTACTGATTGTTTTGAAAATATTGTCTTAAACTCAGTATCTTACATAGATGATTCATCTGAATCCTTGTAAGATATTGCTAGTCTGGAACCGCGGTTTCCAATTTTTTTCCGGTTAGCTCAGAGTTTGTTCTTAGTGTATGTATACGCTTAAATTGAAAAAAAAATGAATAAAAAGCTGAATTATGGTTTTTGCTAAAATGGAAATTAATTCTGAACGCTGACGGAACTATTTGAAATGTTAAATTTTGTTTTGTCTTCGAATTGAAAAGTTTGATAAGAAATATAGATGGAAATCTTTTATAAATGCTAATCTTTTCCGTAATTTATTTAATACATTGGGCCGGGATAGCCTGGTCGGGAGGGCGCTGGGCTCATGTCCAAGAGTTCATGGGTTCGAACCCCGCCGGTCGAAGACTCCCCGTGTCGTAAAGTGACTGTGGCACATTAAATCTGTCGAATCGCTAAAGTCCTCCGTGTTCCCATAACAAATCAATACCTCTGAGGGTAATGGATTGGAGATCGATCGCTCTCTGATTCAGGTCAAAACTACGATCTGTGGATGTATGAATGAGTCCATCCTATAAGCGGGTGTGAAGTATAGGTGCGGCGGAAGTCGAATTCTTGGCCATAGATGGCGCCACTGGAAAACAGGAATAATCGCCCTCCCTCTGCCTGAAACAGGCATACGTCAAACAACATTCAATACATTTTATTAAAGAAAGAATAATTATTAAAATAACGTTTTTATTTTGCTTTAATAATTTCATAAAAATGTCCAAATTATTAGATAAATAATGGATTGTATATAATATAATAACATTTAGATTTGGTTTAATTTTATGTTCATATTTTGGTTGGATATAAATATAGTAACATGTTTATGAAATAGTAATTTGTTTCTTTTCACTCATTTTTGGTAAATCATAGTGACCTGTGACTAAACACATAAATGCACATTTAATGCATATAGTTTTCAAAAAAAGTTACATTTCAATTTTTTCTTATTAATGTCCTATTATTTAATAATTTTAAATTTTCAATAATATCTAAACAATTTTATAAAAAAAAAATTTCTAATTATTTGTTACATTCGCTATCCCAGAGCTAAGCGATTCCTTAAAATGTAACTTTGCATCGTTAATATTTGCTACATTTTAAAGCACTACATATTAAAAGTGACATATGTTTAGCTAGTTTAACTAATGAGACGTTGTTATAAAAAATAAGCATATTTCTTGAAACAAATAACAATGACAATTATCTTCCATTATCAATATCGAAGATAATAGAATAAATATCTAATACCCTATACGTAATCTCATAAAATAGAAACTATTTAAAATCGAGTTCAAGCTCAACTCCTTACAATGAGAATACAACAAAAATCTAAATAGATAGATCCTCGAACAAGTCATTATATTAAAAAAATCCATAAGATAAACGCATATAATGGAAATATAAAATATTTTCAAACGATATTGCACATGCGTACAAATAGTATTGTAATCAAATATAATGTACTCGCTTTTAAATTAATCACATTATTTGTTTTTCTCAAAGAAATTTTGGAAGTTAAATGTTTTAACTAATTCATCGCAAGTATAAGTACTGCAATCTACATAATTAATATTAATTATCCATAAAAATAAAAACTCACTCGACAATCTGCATAATTTTTTTGTCCTATGTAGTTTTCTTAATTATGTTCTTCTTATGACAGTATTCAAATAACAAATGTTCTTTTTTAAATTTTTCATCTTCATAAATCAAATTTTGCTTCAAAGAAAGGAATTCCATCAGCTTTAACAGAACAAAATTGATTTTTAATCCACGACACTATATTAAGGTTAAAGGTAATTAACATTATGTAAAAAAAAGTACGAACTACTTCAAATTGCACAAAACCAGATAAACATGGCGGCAAACGATTGCAGTTAGAAGCAATCGTTTCGATTGGTTATCTGGCGCACGTGACTAACAACCACCAATTTCAAAGCAAAAAATGCTTTAATTTATCGTTACAACACTTGTGCTGTAAAAAATATATCAAAAGCTGCTGTAAATTTTTGAATATACATGGTCTTCTTAAGTATATTCTTCTTATAACAGTATTCGTATAACAAATGTTCTTTTTTGAGTTCCTCACCTGCATAAATCAAATTATGCTTCAAAGTCAGGTAATTCCATCAGAATCAACAGAGCTAGATTGATTTTCAATTCACATCACAATATTAAGGTTAAAGTTAATTAATATTATGAAAAAAATACAAACTAACTAAGTCGAATTGCGCAAAACCAGCTGAAAATGGCGGCAAACGATCGCAATTGACAGCAATGGTTTCGATTGATTATCTGGCGCACGTGACTAACAACGACCAATTTCATAGCAAAAATTGCTTTCATTTGTCGTTACAACACTGGACCGATGCCGTACAAAATGCATCAAAAGTTGCTGCAAAAATTACAGCACTTTTTTATAGTGTGATCTATTCAACCAATATTCAATTTATAAATATTTAAACTTACTAAGAAATAATAATTTCTTTTGAACGCTTAATACTTATAAAAATATTCGCAAATCGATTATGGCTTCGTGAATTGTTGAATAACTTCCGACAGAGTGCTGAATTCCCGTTCTTCGTGTAAGCGACACAAGCTAAACTAAGATAAAGAAAACAATTCCAGTTTTTTTTTTTATATATTTAGTATTATTTATTCCCATTCCGGGTATAGCTTAACGTTATTCTTCGATTAGGCGAAACAGGTTTTTGGAAGTTAGTCTCATCAAAGTAAAGATTAACTATATTCAGTATCATTTGGCATAATTCTATTTGCTGGCTCATTAAAAATTACAATAAACAGTTTCTATAGTACTTATCTCTCTTCGTGGGTCGTAAGGTAACTATTTCCACAGTTCGTATTAGTAAGTATCTTGGTACCTATATTAATATATTTACTACCTTTGTAAACAAAACCAATTAACATAATACTAGCAGTACCAATTACCAAAATTAATTAAGCATCGTCGGGATCAAAAATAATATGGCGATTTTTAACAGTTCATCTACACGAAAAATAACCTTTTTTCCATTAATTTCCTTTTTTAATACAATATTTATATTTTTAATACCATTTTTTAACTATTATTCCTCACTGTCGTCTTCACACATCTTTCCCGTGTATTTTAGTTTGTATTTGGTTCGATTCTTCTTCGGTTACGAAATCGCATATAAATTGAGAGATTCTCATTAAAAATTTAAAGATGTAATTAAAGTTTTAAAAATATAATTTTCTTCAGTGGCACTCTTAAAAAGTCTATTCACACTTTCATTAAAATATCGGTGCTTAACTTTAAAGTTAAACTTACGAAAAAAATCACTAAAAAAAATCTAACTAAACTAACTTAAAGAAATCACTTAAAACTTATACTATACTAAAAATTTATCTATTTACGAAATTGTGTCATTAAAATTAAAATCTTTAACTTTTGAGCAATATTGTTGAACTAGACCTTTAATTCTGAAGTAACAACCAATTATATATCTGTAAGAGTATACGGTGAAACATTTTTAAACTATAAAACGTTACGTTTCTTAGACGAGATATTAACAAGATTTTCATCTGAAATGGTTGTAATAAATTTTTCGACTCAGACAAAATATACACTATAAAAAAAATTTGTGTAAAGTTGCCACCATTTTTAATGTTAAGATAAACTGCATACAATTTTAAATATAAAACTGTAGTTATCGTACAAACAATTATATAAAATTAAGAACATAACAATTGTTTGAATGAATTGGAGAACAGTGTCCTCTCACTTATGCACCACCTCTTTTATGCACCTTTTTCATTTATACGACGATTTTGTAGGTCCCAGTACATAAGATAGGAAAATAATGATAAACATCCTTCGTTTATGCGTCGCTCTGAAAATAAATATTTCAATTATGCGCCGAAATTTTAGGCAAACATTTTAATTTTTTAATCCTTTAAATATTTTTTCTTTTTAAAAAAAAATTTTTTAAATTAAAAATGAAGCAAATAAGCAATCTATGTTAAAGATAAGAAGAAATATATGTTGTTTGATCCTATTGAATTTGCTTCCCCCTGTGACCTTTTAATTTTACTGTTTCTGGAAAGGCATTCCTTCTAGAATTATGAATAGGGTGTCTTACCTTTTACACCAACAACAATGAAAGCCCATCCATTCACCTTTTAGAAAACGACCATTCCTCTTGTCCAGAGGTTAGTTTTACTCCCATGCTGTTTTCTAGAAGAAAAAAAAGACATCTGGAATACGAAAGAGACCGCGATCACTTACTTACAGTAAGATGGACATTATGAGTAAATAAAAGGAGGTGATCTGTTTAGTGACAGTAGTAATCGAACAACTTATTGTGCAGCATATTATGACGTCAAGTACTTTTCCAAAAAATTTATCATGTGATGTTTCACCCCCTCCCATAAAACTCAAATTTTTTGTGAAGAACTGTTCATTTATATCTAACTAAAACTTGTGGACGATGAGAGCGTGGTGGATAATACTGACGATGATAATGAAGTTCCTCCAAATCACACAGCAGTTTTGGAAGCTTTAGACACTATTCGTGACTATTTACAATTTAATTTTGCTTCTGAAACTCCCCCTTATCACATTTATATGAACTAGAAAAAACTGTTTTTGAAATACGTCGGCAAAAATAAATACAAACATGTATTAAGATTATTTTGTAAGAAAATAAATTGTCTTAATTTTCTCCTTGTATAATTATAGTAAATACCAAAACAGTATAAATATTGACATTTAATCTTTTGAAACATATTTATTCATATTGTCACTGCAATTTACGTTGCTTCTTAGAAGTTTGAAGTTTTTCACTTATGCGCTTTTTTCTCTTGGCCCCTTACACCGGTGCATAAGTGAGAGTTTATTCCTAAAAATGTGCTTGCGTTTTAAACTAAATGTTTTTTTAATGAAGTTTTTAAATTGATTGTAATACACATGGAAATATGTGTTGTCAGTAAACAAATCAAACACAAACTGAATATATAAATGAATAAAACTATATCAGTGAAAAAATTAGCAAAAACTGTGTTTATATGTATTGTTTAGTTAACATCAGCATCAAAAATGGTGGCAACTATAAATCAAAACTTTTTACTAGGTATAAATTTCAAAAAAAATTATATCTCTATTCAGAAAAATAATTTGTTTTTAGATTTGGTTACACAAATCAGATTAGAAATAGAGAAAAAAATTTTATCTAATTTTCAAATTTCTACCGAATAGTCATGAGATAAAGAATAAAAACTGGCTAATAAAAATGTTTCTATTGATTACATTTTAATTTTCATCAGGAAAAGTTAAGCTTTGGAAGAAAGAATCAATTTGAATGCAATAATATTTCTTCTAGAGAGATTTAACAATCATTCTGATAAAATGCTTATCGTCGTGGATATTGAAAAATACGCCAAGATAATTGAAAGATTTTCCGAATATCAATATTTCACAATATTTTAATAAGCATTACAAGTATCAAAGCTTTACAAAGATAGGCAGATTGATTTGAAGCAATTATAATTTCAAATAAGGACTTTTACACTTAAGAAAAGAATTATATTTTGCTTTTAACTTGCTAGGGATTTCAATAAAGAAAGTGAAATATTTTTAGCATTTATGCAAATAATTAAAGTATAATAAAATTCTTGATTTAAACAATATACTTTCAAATATAAAATTTAATTTTTATATATGCTTTCTGTCCCGAAAGTGCAGAAATAAATATAATATGCATTTAACAAAAGAATATTATTATAGATATTATTATTACTTTCCTAAAGCGAATTTTTTTTTATATAATTAAAGAATTTCTTTGATTCCGATGCACGAAAAGCTTTGCTTCTTTTTAATCGATGGTTACTAACATTTTTTTACTAATTTGAAACAAGAAAATATATAAATATTTAAATTTTGAGAGTATGATACTGACTACAAAATATTTTTAATTGTAATATGACACTGACTCCAATATATTTTTAACAGAAATATTTGTTTGGGAAAAAGGCGGAAATTGTTGCCACAATTTAGGAAATACAGCATAGAGATTTTCAGTGCATTTTATATAAAGGCCTTAGTAGTTCAGTGGTTAGAGAATCGAACTCCGATCCAGAGGGATCGGGGCTCGATCCTTAACTCAGCTAAGATCTACCAAGAGCGTGATAGCTCAAGGGATAGAGCGTTCACCTTCCAATGAGGTGAACCGCCTTCGAATCTCACCGATGGCTGGTCGATACGAATCCGCATCCGGCTTGCACCGATCACAGTGCTGACGTGAAATATCTTCATTGGTAGACGGATCATGGGTTAGAGCTCATTTGCCGTCTGGCTAACCGTCGGAGGTTCTCGTGGTCTTCCTCTCCATGTAACGCAAATGCGGGTTTGTTCCATCAAAAAGATTCTTCACGGAGGCAAATTTCTCCCAATGCTTGATCCCGGAGTTCCCTTGTCTTCTTGATTGGGTTCGAAATTACAAGGATACGGCGTTGAACATTAGTAGCCGTAAACCCAAAAACGATTGGGTAGGCGGTTATAATAAAAAAATATCTACCGAGAGCCGTGGTAGCTCAGAGAATAGAGCATTCGCCTCCCTATGAAGTGAACCGAGTTCGAATACCAGCAATGTCTAGTGGGTACGAATTCCGCACCCAGCTTGCACCGACCAAGGTGATAACGTAAAATATCCTCAGTGGTAGACGGATGATGTCTAAGAGTCTCCCTGCTGTCAGGCTAACTGTGGGAGGTTTTCATAGTTTTTCTCCATGTAACGCAAATGCTGGTTAGTTCCATTAAAAAGTCCTCCACGAAGACAAATTTCTCCCAATACTTTATCTAGAAGTTCACTTGTCTTCTGGATTAGGTTCAAAATTACGAGACTATGAAGTTAAACATTCGTAGTCGCAAATTCAAAATTGAGTCGACTGCTTAACTACGATTATAAAATAATATCTGCCGAGTACATGATACGATATATGTGTTCGTAAAATCTGAGAATTCGAAAGACCTGTGGTCAGTCGCTGAACTGTACCATTCGTACAGGGATCGGGAGAAAATTTACTTCCCCTTCAGTTCTATGTTTAAATCGAGGAACTGGCCTCACACGAATGAGATTCCCTCTGCTGAGGATGAAAATTGTGATGTTATGCCACCAGAGAAATCACCAATAGCCTAGTCTAGTGTGACGTAAATAAAGTACCTATCTACAATAATTTTTTTTTCTTTTTTTAAATCCTTATTTATTTTTAAATAAGTAAATGCCATGCAGTACTTTTTTTAAAAGTGAATATTTGAAGTTTAGTTTCATATTTAGCTACATACAATTTAGGGTCATTTTTTACAAGTGGTGATAAAAATTTCAGTGAAAAATAGCGTCTGAATGGCTAACAAAATTTCTTATTGTTTTGTCATTCTAATATAATTTAATATTGAAATCTGCTATTCAGAAAATAGACCAGTAAGACTCGATAAAATTACCTTATACTATCAGTGATTTTGAAATTCATTGTTTTTACATTTAATCATTCATTTCCAGACAAATACAAATTTTCACCTAAACATAGGAGAAAAAAATGTTTAAAAGTAAGTTGCGTTTGTATCCAAATTTGTTTTACAGTGAAGACTATTAATTAAATTCAAATTCTCAATTCCAGATAACCATTTTGCAGATGAAATGCTTATTATCGTGAATGGATAAATGAATCAATAAAAACCAAAGGTTATGTTTAAATTATTGGTTTAAAATATGATTTACATTTAGAAGAATCAAGTTTAACATTTAAAAGAACGAATTGAACATTTAAAAGAACGAATTGAACATTTAAAAGAATCAAATTTAAATTATAAATTTTCTTTCAATAAAGGAAAAAAAAAACAAATATGTTTTGAAACATTTTATTTTTTAAGTGCAACCCAACATAGTGCAAAGATTTTTTTTACGTTGATTTATGAAAAACAACGAGTAAATATATTACAAAAATTAGATCAAAAACGTGCTAAGTTTAGAATATGTATGGTTAAAATTTCACAAGTAAAATTCATGTTATAAATAGTAAAAATTAACTATTACCGAAGATGAATAATTAATTAGTTCATGAATATTAAATATTCCAGTGCTATGCAACAAACTCGTGCTGTTTTGGATAAAAATATACTAAGCAGTAAATAGTTTAACAAAAGTATTGAATAATTTCTCAAAAAATGATATTTAAATATTAATTTTAAATTCCAAATAAAAAGGTGAATCCTTTATGTTGTTTTCCTAAGGGAATGTGTCGAAATGCCTAATTATTCATTTACATAATATTATATTAAACATTAATTATATTTCAAAGTATCTGAAGTAGCATAAATAAATAAGATTTTTAGTAAATATTGAATCATAAATTTTAAAAAAAAACTCACAAGTTTCAGACATCAGTATGCATTTAATTATTTCAGACAATTATATTTCTTTACGTGTGCTATATTTTTGCAAAAATTAAGTCTAAGGCTTTAAAAAAATCTCCATTAATTATTTCGACTCTATCATGAGCTACTGAATAAATTTGAAAGTTTTCATTAACTATTCCTATTATGGGTTTTGTTGCTTAATTTTTCCACTTATTATTATTATTATTATAGTGTTTATTTCATAGATATCATCGATAAAATATTATCTGCTTCATAGTTTTCTTTTTTTTAACCAAATAAATATTTTTTACTAATTATTTTATACGATATAAGATAAAAGCACAATTTTATATTTCTTCTTCTCAGCGACTTTTGTTAACTGTTAGATTAGTATATCTAATTTTAAGGAATTTTTATTTTTTTACTCCATATTGGTAAGTTTGTTTTCTGCTTATCTTCTTCCATCTTAAGCTTATTCTCAATTGTAATTTTTTTAAATTTTTTACTGACATCGACGTATTATAAAGAGGGATTTTTATCTTAGGATAATTGTTATCCTAAGATGAAAATCTTAAGATCTTATTTTGAAATATCGCTATTCCCCAGTTAAAAAAAATTTTTATTTTATTTTTATTCTCTAATTTCATTATGTGTTTATGTTTATATAGGAATAAAAAAAGTTATAGATGCCAAAATTTAAACAAACCAATCTGGTAAAACTGGAGTAAAAAATATAATTGCCTTAAAATAGATTTATTGATCTAACAGTTAACAAAAATTCGTAAGAAGAAAAAATAAAAATGTGCTTATAGCTTATATTGAATAAAATAATTGTTGAAAAACATAATTGTTAAAAATATGAAGTAAATTATATTTCAGCGCTGCCATCTATGAAATAAACACTTTAATAATAATAATTATAAAATTGGGCAATAATAACTAATTTTGACAAAACTCATAATAGGAAGAAAAATTAATAAAAATTACATAAAATATACTTAAATTATAAAGTCATTAGAAAAAAAAATTTAAATATACAAAAAGGTAATATTTTTCGAGTTTAACTTTCAATCATAAATTAGGACGTAAATGTAAATTTTTCGTTTTCCTCTTTTCAAAGGGTGACTGTTTATAAGTCGGAACCCACATACATGGTTAGAAAGCTGTTTATAGACTTTATGCTTCATTCAGACATTCTTTCATAACTGTAAAGTATTACCTGCATTTATCGAGGGGGTTGTTCATAAATCAGAGCTCTAGCATACTTACTAAAAAAACTATTTATTACACTTGACAATTAAATTAAAGTATTTTAACAAAGGCTACTTTTTATTTAGAAGTTTACTTAAATTAATTAATCCAGTGTAATAGGAATATATAACAAAAAAAATTAATGTTCTAAGTGATTTAAAAATATTTTTAAAATGATATTGAAAGAATAAATAAGGAAAATGGCTATTAATTAAATCAGTTTTAAATTCATCAGTCTCTTTTAAAAACTCTTTGCAGTTGGAATTTTTTTTGTAAAACATAAGAATCCGATTAGTGATAATATTGGAAAAAAACCTTATTGGCTACGTTGGAATTAAAATCAATGCTTTTTTTAGTTGAAATAATTTCTTTTGTTCAAAAGTTTAAATTTAATTTTTCTATCTACATTAATAATAAGAGTTAAGTTTGAAAATTTTATTGAAAAATTTCAAATATTAGTTCTGTTAAGAATTCATTCGCTTGGATAAATTTGTTTAGCTAAAATATAAAAATTGTCAAGATGAATAGCCAAAAGATCATCAATAAATCTGAGAAAGAAGGAATTTGTAGGAAGATTAACAAATGATTTAACGAATCTATATTCTTAGAGAAGAAGAAAAATATTGCAAACGTTAGTACTAAATTTATTTATCATAAGGATACCATTAATTTGTTGAAAAAGACAGTTATTAAATAGAATGTAATTGTAGTTTAGGTTAATATGAACTAGAATTTTCCAGTTCTATTCTTCTATAATATTAAAACTAAATAAGCTATGAATTTGAAATAGGTCATCAAGAATTTTATTTGTTGGAAGTGAAGTATATAAGTTTTCGAAATCAAAACAATATAGAAAATCAACTTTATTTAAGGATTTCAGTGCTTTTAAAAACCTGTATACTGTTTTTACTATTCCAAATTCGGTGATCAATATTTTTAGTTTGCTTACTAATTTTCTTGTATACTTTTTTAAGAATATTTTCAAAGTAAATGCCGATTTATTTTTTTTCGTGTCACTATTTACGCCGCTAGCAATAGACCTGAATTTAGTTGGTAATTTATAAAATTTCGGATTAGTAAAAAGAAAATTGAAAGGAAAATTGTTATTATTATTTTATTTTAAGCCTTTTATAGATAACATTAATTTTATTGATAATAACAACACTGCTGATGTTTAGTTTTTTTTTTTGTAGGTAATACTGCTATTAAGTTCATTTAAAATAAAATAATTGTAAAAAAATTTTCAAATAATAACAAAATTATAAATAACTTTATCTACAGTGATAATACAAAATTTATTTTGAAATTTTTAATTTCTTGCTTCAATTCAGAGTTAAAATTTAAATTTTTGTTAAAGATTAATTTGTTCCTTCTCATATTAATTTTAAAATTTTTAATAATAGTTTCTCTCTATTCATAAAATCCTTCAAATAAAAAATTGTGTTTGTAAGATAAATTTAAAATAAACTCGTCAAGATAAAAATTAAATTAATAAAAACAGAAATAACCTAATTGATAGAAGTTGGAATAGATGGTCTAAATTTAAAACCCAAGACATATTTTTTTTTTACTTCATTATTATCTTTAATATCCAAATTTCCGGAAACAGCATGATAATGGAAGGTATAAAAAAAAGGAGTGCCTTTATATTTATCACAATTACAATGATAGTTCAAATTATTAGTAGCTAAATTCCTATTATTGCAAATTAAATTTTTTAAATTTTTTGTGAATCTGAAAGTGGGTTTGCAATTTAAAGTATAAGAAGGAGGTTTTTATTTTTACCGAGATTAGATAGATAGATAGATAGATAGATAGATAGATAGATAGATAGATAGATAGATAGATAGATAGATAGATAGATAGATAGATAGATAGATAGATAGATAGATAGATAGATAGATAGATAGATAGATAGATAGATAGATAGATAGATAGATAGATAGATAGATAGATAGATAGATAGATAGATAGATAGATAGATAGATAGATAGATAGATAGATAGATAGATAGATAGATAGATAGATAGATAGATAGATAGATAGATAGATAGATAGATAGATAGATAGATAGATAGATAGATAGATAGATAGATAGATAGATAGATAGATAGATAGATAGATAGATAGATAGATAGATAGATAGATAGATAGATAGATAGATAGATAGATAGATAGATAGATAGATAGATAGATAGATAGATAGATAGATAGATAGATAGATAGATAGATAGATAGATAGATAGATAGATAGATAGATAGATAGATAGATAGATAGATAGATAGATAGATAGATAGATAGATAGATAGATAGATAGATAGATAGATAGATAGATAGATAGATAGATAGATAGATAGATAGATAGATAGATAGATAGATAGATAGATAGATAGATAGATAGATAGATAGATAGATAGATAGATAGATAGATAGATAGATAGATAGATAGATAGATAGATAGATAGATAGATAGATAGATAGATAGATAGATAGATAGATAGATAGATAGATAGATAGATAGATAGATAGATAGATAGATAGATAGATAGATAGATAGATAGATAGATAGATAGATAGATAGATAGATAGATAGATAGATAGATAGATAGATAGATAGATAGATAGATAGATAGATAGATAGATAGATAGATAGATAGATAGATAGATAGATAGATAGATAGATAGATAGATAGATAGATAGATAGATAGATAGATAGATAGATAGATAGATAGATAGATAGATAGATAGATAGATAGATAGATAGATAGATAGATAGATAGATAGATAGATAGATAGATAGATAGATAGATAGATAGATAGATAGATAGATAGATAGATAGATAGATAGATAGATAGATAGATAGATAGATAGATAGATAGATAGATAGATAGATAGATAGATAGATAGATAGATAGATAGATAGATAGATAGATAGATAGATAGATAGATAGATAGATAGATAGATAGATAGATAGATAGATAGATAGATAGATAGATAGATAGATAGATAGATAGATAGATAGATAGATAGATAGATAGATAGATAGATAGATAGATAGATAGATAGATAGATAGATAGATAGATAGATAGATAGATAGATAGATAGATAGATAGATAGATAGATAGATAGATAGATAGATAGATAGATAGATAGATAGATAGATAGATAGATAGATAGATAGATAGATAGATAGATAGATAGATAGATAGATAGATAGATAGATAGATAGATAGATAGATAGATAGATAGATAGATAGATAGATAGATAGATAGATAGATAGATAGATAGATAGATAGATAGATAGATAGATAGATAGATAGATAGATAGATAGATAGATAGATAGATAGATAGATAGATAGATAGATAGATAGATAGATAGATAGATAGATAGATAGATAGATAGATAGATAGATAGATAGATAGATAGATAGATAGATAGATAGATAGATAGATAGATAGATAGATAGATAGATAGATAGATAGATAGATAGATAGATAGATAGATAGATAGATAGATAGATAGATAGATAGATAGATAGATAGATAGATAGATAGATAGATAGATAGATAGATAGATAGATAGATAGATAGATAGATAGATAGATAGATAGATAGATAGATAGATAGATAGATAGATAGATAGATAGATAGATAGATAGATAGATAGATAGATAGATAGATAGATAGATAGATAGATAGATAGATAGATAGATAGATAGATAGATAGATAGATAGATAGATAGATAGATAGATAGATAGATAGATAGATAGATAGATAGATAGATAGATAGATAGATAGATAGATAGATAGATAGATAGATAGATAGATAGATAGATAGATAGATAGATAGATAGATAGATAGATAGATAGATAGATAGATAGATAGATAGATAGATAGATAGATAGATAGATAGATAGATAGATAGATAGATAGATAGATAGATAGATAGATAGATAGATAGATAGATAGATAGATAGATAGATAGATAGATAGATAGATAGATAGATAGATAGATAGATAGATAGATAGATAGATAGATAGATAGATAGATAGATAGATAGATAGATAGATAGATAGATAGATAGATAGATAGATAGAT